>NC_133484.1:3718423-3819080 GCF_025370935.1 Choristoneura fumiferana
AACATTTAATTTTATCTGTATACGAAAAATGTCTTTATTCATGTCGCTTTGCAAAAAACCAAAATATTTTTTAAAGGAAACATCTGAACCACAAAGAAAACTTTTTATTACGATTCCATTTTTTATTGTAAAGGGATTATGCTCCATTTAAGGGAATTAAGGGTAAGTCACCTTACAATGCAACAGGGCCAGTCCTCGGTCAGTTTAAAATTATTTTAAACAATCTAATACCCTTACCCTGATGGTAAGGTCGAGCGCACACTTGCGATTATTTAATGCTTATATTCGAATTATGAAAATATGTTGACTTTGAATGCGATATTAGTTATTTATTTTTTACGTAGACAGTAGCCCACTAATATTATATAAAGCAATATTTTTATCACAAAAAAAAGGTGCTAGGTGTAATCACTAAAACTAATTAGTTAAAAAAAATAGGTCTACATTCAACATACATTGCATGTGTATGTATTAATATCAAGTTTTACAGTGGAGGCTCAAATAAAATTCCTACATATCACGGCATTTTTACGGCCGCTTAAATCTAGGCTCGGTGTGAATAAAAAGGTTTTTCACAATCGAACATAGTTTTCGTACCTTTTTTATTATTATTAAACTGCGCTAGATAAGTAAAATTAAAAACTCATTATAATACATTTTTGTCACAACGTCAAGTCAATTGAGATTGATATTCAAAAGCAATTATGTTTGAATTAATTATGGTTTGAACACAAATCAAGAAGTCAAAAAAAGTTGGCGGGGACGAGAGGAAAATTAGCAAGAGTGCAACTCTTAAAAACTATTAGTATGTACGATTCGATGATGAAAAGAATACCTATGTAATTGGATAACACGGGTATGTTTATTATCATTTTTGTCAGAAAACATTAATATTTGTTACAAGAACACCAGAGGCAGGGGCTGTAAGAATTTCATTCCTACTGGGGTGGCCAAAGTATGGCTTATCGTGTGTACCAAACTTGTGGTCTGCAGCAACCTACTACGAAAACATACCAAATTTCCCTAACTCTTAGTAGCGTCGTGAACATGTTCACTCCATAGAAGTAAGTCGATTCCCACCGTCTGTCTGCATATGTACGGGAGTATGTACTGTATGTACTCTATTATGAAAGTGATTCAAGATTTTTCATTTTTATTTATAAGTGTGAAGAAACGGCAGGGGTTATGGTTGGGGAGCGTATGTATGGTCATTTCTTTTCGCACGCTATGCAACAAGGCCTGATGCATTCTTAGGCAAGTATCCCGTCCGTCCGTCTGGTCGATCCGTCCATCTGTCTGTCCGCTTTCTGTCTGTCTGTGTTCGAAGTGGAAACCACTACATCATTATTGTCCAGTGATGGACATATGGATCCGAGACGTTGGGTGCTTTACTTTAGGCCTTATAAATAGGCTCAGAGTTGCTCAGCGAGCTATGGAGAGAGCTATGCTTGGGGTTTCTCTACGGGACCGAATCAGAAATGAGGAGATACGTAGAAGAACAAGGTCACCGACATAACCAAGCGAAATCAGCTCGTTGAAGTNTGACATTGGATCCAGACGTGGTGTTTACTTTAGGCCATAAATAGGCTCAGAGTTGCTCAGCGAGCTATGGAGAGAGCTATGCTTGGGTTCTCTACGGACCGAATCAGAAATGAGGAGATAGTAGAAGAACAAGGGTCACCGCATGCCAAGCGAATCAGCTCGTTGAAGTGGCAATGGGCGGGCCATATAGCAAGGAGAGCGGATGGCCGTTGGGGCCGAAAAGTTCTCGAGTGGAGGCCGCGGATCGGCAAGCGCAGCGTAGGACTTCCACCAACAAGATGGACGGATGACCTGGTTTAAAGCCGCAGGTTCGCGGTGGATGCAGGCCGCTGCCAGTTGAAGCAACTGGAGGTCTGTGTGGGAGGCCTATGTCCAACAGTGGACGTCCTACGGCTGAGATGATGATGATGGTGATGGTGAATAAAGTTGTACCAACTGTACTTTAGTCGAAAATTTACTACGACCTTTAAAATTTATAAGTATTTTATTGATAATTAGAAGCAGAGTCTTGGGAAATAGCTCATGTTAGGAGATAAGAGATCAGAAAGAGTATCGTTAGATTTGTCTCTGTTAGGAGTGACATCCGTCTCATCCGTCCGTCCGTCTGTTGATCTGTCCATCTGTCTGTCCGTCTGTCTGTCTGTCTGTGTTTCGAAGTGAACATACATCATTGTCCTATTTTTTAATTATTGTTTACCAACGCACACACCAAACCTTCATCCTAAAAAGCTGAAATTTAAGATAAGGAAAAAATGGGATTTATTATGTAGGTACCTACATAAAATTCTACTGGTTCGTAACTATTATTTAGTTTTTAGGGTTCGTACCTAAAAAGTGCCACGGAACCCTATTTCTGAGACTCGCTGTCTGTCTGTCTGTCTGTCCGTCCGTCTGTCACAGGCTCTATCTCTTGAGTCGTAATAGTTAGACACTTGAAATTTTTACAGATTATGTATTACTGTGGCCGCTATAACAACAAATACTCAAACCAGAAAAAAACAAATATTTAAGTTTTTTTTTCTAATGTCTAATGTTGTATAGATAATGGTACGGAACACTTCGTGCGCGAATCCGACTCGCACTTGGCCAGTTTATTTTAATACCAGGGTATTCAATGTTATATATAATTTTACAACTCTATCTCCATATCATAATCTCTGTAAATTTTACATGCAGGCAGAAAGGAATAGCAAAAATCTAAATTCAATATCAGGATATTTGAAAAAGATAAGTATTGTTCACAAACGATCTTAATGACGATGATGATGATGATGATGGTCGTATGTCATCGCTGCCGAATTCTAACTTTATTCAATGAAAGACATGGAGAAACTTTGTCACAAAGACTTAGTTCAGATAATTTGATATTACGCTGTCCGTCCGTCTATTTCTATAGGATTACTAAAAACTGAAGCAAACTGAAGTGGCAGTGGGCCGGCCATATCAGCCGAAGAACCGATAACTGCTAAGGTAAACGAGTAAAAGCCTAGCGTGGCGAGGGACGCCCTCAGACTAGGTGGAGCGATGATCTTCACTGGGTAGCTGACAGTAACTGGATGAGAGTGGCCGAGGTCGTGCTCAGTGGCGTGCAATTGTGTATGTCCAGTAGTGGGCTAAGATAGGCCGATGATGATGATGATGATGATGACTTAAAATAAGACAATAATCCCAATATTATAAATGCGAAAGTTTGTTAGTCTGTTTGTTTATTTCTTTATTACTTTTCACGTCTAATTCGTTGAACCGATTAGGATGAAATTTGGGATACAGATAGTTTGAGTCCCGTAGAAAAACATAGGGTAGTTTTTTAAATCGCAATATTCCCGCGGAATAGCTATAAACGAATTCTACGCTGACAGAGTTGCGTGCAACAGTATGTAGGTACATTAGGGGATTTACCTACTGATAGTCTGATTTACGTCCTTATGCTGTAACTAAAAAGCATCGGTCACTTTTATAGTCTGTCTGCTAATACTATTTCTGTATTTATTAATACACATTCCTTTCAGATTCAATGCTAACTAACTGCATATAACTTTGCCTGGAATCATTATATTGCTGAAGTAGCCTAGGTGCTGTCATGCAATATTCAAGGTGAAGAAAAGAAGAAACGTTGAATGTTGATATGCAAGAAATTAAGTAATATCTGACTGATTAACTATGTTTTGATTTATTTATTAACGCTGTGTTATAAAGTTTGTTCTAAATAAATATGATGTACACAACGAAATAAAGTCTTCGTAGGCATCTTTCTTTTAGCGTTCCGTGGGTGGAAATTTTAGTGGAGCTTCTAAAACAAGAATACCAACAGGTATGTAGTTTTTATTTTTTGACCATCAGTGGTGTAGCGGTATAGCAAGCGGTACGGATTACCGAGGACCTGGGTTCGATTCCCAGTGATGGTCTTATTTTTTCTGTTTTTCTGTGCATCTATATTTCAGTTTGTATTTTCAATTTAGGTTTTACGGGATGACCGTAAAAGTAAAAATTGGAATTGAAATAAAAAATACAAAAAGATTCCAAAAAACAATCTTAAGTTTTTATTTGTCGAATGAAACTACAGTAATATCAGATGATGAGATAATAGGGGTACATATATAAAAGTACTATAAAACCGTACAACTTTGACCTTTGAGATAACTTTGCCCAAGTTGTCATTTTTTTAAATATCTGAAATAAAACAAAATTGACTGATTTGTGAATCAAAAAATCGCCGGTTACGTTTAAGTTATGAAGAAATATAAATTTCATTTCATAGTATGTACCACACAAGTATATATCATAATCAACTTCGTGTCTTACTTCCTGGCGGTGACATATTGTCACATGGAATTCAAACTCACATCAAAAAAATGTACGAAGAATTTACGAATTTGTGCGCTAGTTTAAAAAATATACTACCCGTAATAATAGTACTACTAATCACTACTAATAATAGTACTACCCGTAATAGTAGTACACCGGTAGTAATAAAGATACTTTCTGGCGGGCGCTATCTATTTTACTATGAAGCAGTCGAATTTTTTATAAGTAAAAAATCGGAATCCCAATCTGTCGGAATCCCAATGGGCACCTTGTATAAGCGCTTTAGAACTTGAACGTTCATTTTTTTTTAACTATAGCGTACAAATTCGTACATTTTTTCTGATTTACAAGAAATTTGAAAAGTCCGCCAGAAAGTACTTCAAACTAGTTGAATTTTTTTGTTATAAAAGTCGGTTCCATTTTTTGCTATAAAATTTTTTCATGTACAGTCACCAGCACCAATATCTGACACAATAAGCGTGCATAAATATCTGACACGACTCTATTTCTAGGCCGGAAGGACCTGTCAGATATTTTTGCACGCTCCGCTGTGGTAGATATTAATGCTGGTGACTGTACCTACATTTTTTGATTTGAGTGAATTCCATGCGACACCATGTCACCGCCAGGAAGTATGACACTCAACTTCGAAGCTGTCTCACCCTGGAGATCGCATAGATCGATGTTTACTTGACATCTTATTCCGAAACTTATTTATTGTTTTGTCACTAGTAACGTGCTAGCACAAGTCTTTTCGCGATAGTTTTGAATCTTCTTCTGCGTGAGACATAAACATTGTAGTAGAAAAATAGTAGAATTATTATATGTTCATTTTTTTTAACAACCGAGTTAGTGTTATGCTCTATGTCACAGGATGACTAAATATTGACTATCGATATCGAGATTAATATCACTCATGTTTAGACTTTGCTCATGTCTAGCTTTAGATACATTCTTGACTGAGCCGGCCGCGATAACTAGTAGGTAGTATGGCGTTCTTTTTCGAGTGTCATTGCTATTGAACTGTCAGGTTGCCTTACAGAAGAAAAGGAAACTCGTGTAAAATGACATCGCATACAGATACCCAGAATCAAGAACCAAAATCAGAAGAATAATTGTATAAGTTCATATATTGATAAATTTTTATTGTGAGCTTACTTTTTTTTAATTATGTGTAACTATTATTACAAATTATATATTTTTAAGCTTCTGGTACCTTGACTTTTGTATTTTTAGGACTATTGCATGGTAGGTGCACGCGGCTAGTAGCTAGTTTTATAAGATCTCCGCTTACAAATTGTATCTTTCGCGTCACTGCTTTCATTATAGTGGCATCATAATAATGTTTGATTTTGAGTTTGCATTATATTATAGGCTATGATTGGTTTTTTGGAGTCTTTTTGTATTTTTTATTTCAACTCCAAATTTGTTACTTTTACGGGTATCCCGTGAAACCATATCGAAAATACAAACTGAGACATGGATGCACAGAAAAACCAGAAAAAGAGACCAGGGCTGGGAATCGAACCCAGGTCCTCAGCAATCCGTGCTGCGTGCTATAAACCCTACACCACCGCTGGACAGGAATCTAGACACGAATTTTTCCTATGCATACATATCTCAGGTTGCTTATTTCTACTAGGCTACTTATGCAGCAGCACTAGCGACATCTATGTTCCGCTCTCATCGAGAGACGTCACACTCTTGTCTGGGTGAGCGGTTGGTTCCGAAAGAGTGTGACGTCTCTCGATGAGAGCGGAACATAGACAATTTTCAAAATGACTCAATATGCTTGACTGAAATGTTTACATCGTAAAATCTGGGCCATATTGCCCAGATTTTACGATGTAAACATTATATTGTCCATATTGTCCGAAATAAAGGTCTTTACTTATTATTGTAATAGCTGGTTCAGATTTTCGATCACGAACCCATCTGGACCCTTTCATTTGAAAGGCATGGGACCACAGCCAACATATCTAATATAGATGAGATGAGCAGAATTTTGGAGGTCTATCCCCTAATACACTATAAGGATGTGCTAGCGGACAGGCCTCTACAGTTGCCAGATCCGGACAGTAATTCACATGGAGTGGGCTATGGCGTTAATAGGATGCCGCATACAGCATTACCGAGATATGGAGTGAGATAACGGACACCTACCATTCCAATTTTCCAATATCATATTAATTGTACTTTTAGTAGACGATGACATGCCGTTCACTAAATGGGCCGCTCAAACTATTGACCCCCGAAACAACGAGGTGTAGTATAATATAATGCTTCAAAAATATATTTCACATACTTTTATTCTGACCTAGAAAGACGTGTAATAATATGTGATATTTTTGATTGGTTCGATTGTATATCTATCTTGTCTTGTGTGGATAGAGATGAACGAAATAAATACTTGAATAATTGAGTGGTTTCGGTGTTACCAGGTTCCTTGACCCTTGATGCGTGGCTTTACTGGTGCGTCCATGAGGCACATGTGCCATATGACCAGTGATGTAAATAATGGAGTTGTTCTTTCGAAAAAATAATAAACTTTATTACATACATTATAATAATTATTTTATTGTATGGTAGAACTGCAACTGTCACAGGCGGAACGGCAGTGATGGGCCTGGTAATTGCAGCCTGCTCGCGTGCTCGGACAGATGAGAGGAATAGAGCAACAAAATAATTAAAAGAAACTGGAATTAATCAAAATACCACGCACAGGACTTATCACGCTAACACACTCGAGTAATATTTACCTCGACGTTTCGGCAACATTACAGTGGCCGTGGTCACGAGTAGACTGAAGTGTGGGGTGTCAAGTCTGCCTAGCAGCGCGAGTCCTTCGAACTACCCGCACTTCGTCATTTTTATTTGTCACCCCACACTTCAGTCTACCCGTGACCACGGCCACTGTAATGTTGCCGAAACGTCGAGGTAAATATTACTCGTGTCTAAAAATATATTGTTTCCAAAATACTTACTTGATTTATAATGCATAATAATTGGCATTATTATTGGGATATGAATTTACTGTACCAGTGGGAAAATTACAAATTAATTATACCCCCTGCCCGGTCAACCAGACTAGTCAGCCGTAGATACTACAGGCAAAGAGCGCTCAAAAAGTAGCAAAGTAAAGACATTCTCTTTTTACTCTTAGTATTTGAGGACATGTAAAACTATTTGAGCATTTTAAATAAAGTTTGTACATTTGATTTGCGACTCCTATTTGTGATAAAAATTTGCAGGTATGTAGAGTGAACGATACTGAGCCGTAATAACATAGTCTCTCAAAATGTCCCAATTGGTTTGTATGGAAATTTCCTTTTTTGTTACCAAAACTATGGATTTGCGGTAACAAAAAAGGAACTTTCCATAATTGGGACATTTCGGGAGACTATGTTATTTAAACTCAGAGTGAACGATTCACTCTATCTACCTGCAAATTTTTACCCAAATCGGAGTCGCAAATCAAATGTACAAACGTTTTTAGAAATGCTCATTTTAGCACTGTAGCTTGCTGTGGCAAAGTATCAAACTGTTCAGCTACCTATGAGCTTGACTGCTTCGAATTAGGTTTGATGCAACATCTGTCTCCGATGATGACGTGTCAGCTAAACTGAACGTGCCCGTAGTCTGCAAGTACGACGGATTATTTGGGGTAGTTCTAGTTCCTTCACAAGACCTTGAAGAAAGAACTGCGGGATTTTTCCGCCTTTGTACCTTTGCAAGAACTGAAGATGCTACTGCGAAAGGAACAAAGGCTAAAAAATAAACGCAGTTTTTCCTTCAAGTCTTGTAAAGGAACTAATGCAAAAAAAAACGCAATAGTTCCATCGCACGAACATCCAAAGGAAACACTGCCAATAATCCAGTACGCACGACTACAAACCTGCTGGATCGGAAAAAAATCCTAGCAGATAATACTTACTATAGGTAGTTATATGAACGAATCGACAACTGTTTTCGACTCGAAGGTAACAAAGGTAGTGTAGATGATTTTGGAACTGCTCGTAGTCTTCTGCTGATTGTGCCAAATCATCGGTTATGATATCCTAACAAAATCAATTTATATAAGTAGGTACAAAATTAGCACGGGATAATTTTTTACCGCAATTTGATACCAGTTATCGGCGAGTGGGTGAACTTTTGCTGTTATGTAAGTATTTCGTAAGTATTTATTTATACCTATAAAGGCAAAACATGGCCTAAAAATGCATGAGATTTGGCAAACGTATTCCTTGAGGATCGCAGAGGTGCAAGAAGTTTTTTTTTTTAATTCGAATACCTACACTACAGAGTAGATTTTTTTCTTCAACGGGAGCGAAGCCGCGGGATTAAGCTAGTAATTATATATACGAACTGAGAAATCCAGATGCAGAAGCCTAGATAAACTCTTCGTCAACTCTTCATGGTTAGCAACTTATTAATAATTGATATTAGCAGCTTATGATTACTAATTCTCTACTAAAAGTCTTACCACAGAAATTGAGTGATGATGATGATGATAATTAGGATAGTAAACTCTGTATGGTTTTTATTACCTCTTTTGATAGAAAGAGCTTACACGAAGCACTGTTCATAAAATATTAGGTATGTCTAAAGGCACTGTTACACATGCTCGTTACTGGACTGAAGCAAACGCGTTCACACTTGCTTAATACCTTTCCCCCTTCCACCCCGTCTCGAGCTTGCCACTAATAAGCATGCTCGATAGTAGCATGTCCTGTTCACACATGCTACTAGCTAGCATTTGCTCAATAGTAGCATGCTTTCTTGCTACTAAAGAGCATGTGTAACAGTGTCTTAAGGGACTTTGGCCTTACGGATGCCCTTGATAAACTTGATTGCCTGGGCATTCCTGTGCGTGTCGTACAAGGTGACTAAGAGCCCTGGTGGCAGCGCTCTCTATTGCCAACTACGAATTCCAAACTCCAGCTCTGCGGCGTGGAAGGTAAGGACAAACCTCCGCACTATTTTCCCAAGAAACTCGTCCTGTAGATTTGCTACTGATTTTCAACCGACGATCATGACCACTTTAGCATGGTAGTAACTACGAAAAGTAACTATAAATATAACCTGAATAATAGCAAGACCATCAACCAAGACAAGAAACCGTGATCAGAATCTCGGTAATTTCTCAATTTATCGTACACATATTATGAACACTTGAAAGGCGTTTGGCTCGTATTATAATATGCGAACAGTTATCCAAGACCCTGCTTCTAATTATCAATAAAATACTTATAGATTTTATAGGTCGTAGTAAAATTTTCGAGTAAAGTACAGTTGGTACAAAATTTCGTGACTCGATAAAGAAATGTGAATATTACTCGAAGGAGTACCCCGATCGGGTAGCTAAGTGTCGCAATAGACTTTCGCTAGCTGGCGCTGTCTATTTGAGTGTGTGCGTGAGCTCCTAGTGTCCGTATACGGCCGCAATTGACGTTCAAAGTAAAGCACCTCGTTTGCGGCTTTGGCGGAATATTTCATTTCGAGTGTGGGGTCAAAAAATCGGTTACGCTTAGATACTCCCGCCATTAGTTGTTGGTGAAATAATTCTTCATAATTTACGAAAAAAACCTGAAAAAAGGAACTATTGATAACAGCGCCATCTAACGGGACATTGCTCATGAGCTAACCAGGAGCAAACCCCTTAAAGTGTAGGTACGAGTTTTATTTATATATGATTATGAAATATCCATTATTAATTACTGAGGGTATAACGTTGGTCCAGCTCATATCTTCCGAATCACCACGTGACATTTAGTTCCATTAACATTAAATTTTCAGTTATTGCATTTTTGGCTGAAAGTTAAGTAACTCGTCAAAAGTAGAATATGTTTTGAACATGTATATTCTTGTTTTGCTTTTAATTATTATTATTATATTGAGTTCTAATTTGACATTCTAAATTTATTTTTTTATTTTTTATTCTGGCTGACAATTTATTGTAATAAGATTTTTTTTTGTATACATTTGACGATGCTTTTGTGAATTTCTTGTAATTAACTGACACGTGTTTATAATGTATTTTTTCAAAAGGTAATAAATAAATCTATCTATCTATCTATCAATTTCTTGACAATTAATTGAAACTACCGTGAGACTCACTTATGTCGGGCTAATCTCGATTTAAGACGTGAGTTATCCGGGTCAATGTTATTTAATAGTAGAATATGTATTCTAAACGCCAACTTTTGACTTGTCTTAGTAATAAAGTTACGTGATTTTATTCAATTACATTCCAATAACCTTTTAATGCATTTCCGAACCTTTAACGTCACTAGCATTCTTACTTCCTTCGCTCAGACACTTAAAAATAACTATTATAAAAGTCTTTTAAAATTCTTTACCGTTCAACGGAAGCCAACTGTTACTCCGATATTTAATATCGCTTTTGCAGCGTAATTGATGGCTTCGACACCATTAAAGGCTCTATATACGATATAAAGCTACATAATGTTATATTTAGTAGGTCAACACGTCAATTTGAAGAAAAATATAAGCAGATGTTATCATTATCTTAATAGTTATATAAAATTCTCGGGTCAAATTTTTTTGTGACCAAACCCCTTGGAAACAGTTTGTCCGTTTTTTTTTTGTATATTCGGTAGGTCTGAGAATAGGACCGCAGAATGTACCTAAATAATGACCATGTTTTATTCATAACTCATAACAACCGATTGTATTCATAATTGTTTTAATTAATTACTGCAATCTTTAATTTAATGCGTTTTCATCATCATCATCATCATCTGCTTCGGTAATGCGTTTTAATTTAATTTAATTTTCTTATTTATTTATTTACTTGAACTTGACTTAAGTTAGTAATTTGTGATGATTTCATGATAGGTAATTATGAGGAACCACCTCAGAACAATACCGTATCAAGCCAAAAAACCCTTATTACGGACATTGAGGTACTTAAGTACATAAAAAATAACGTCTGTTTAAGAACCTTTTTCTTTTTTTAAGTTAACAGAAAAGCCTGCAAAGAATAAAAATACTTTTGACTTATTTTTTATTGTAGAGAAAGAAGCCTATTCCCAATTCTTTCATTACGTCAGAGGTACGAAAAAGAAAAAACGTCCAGTAGAATTCATTAAAGATTTGTTATAAAGACACTTAGGCAAGAAAAATGCTTCGAATTCGCTGATCAGCAGCGGGTGGGTGATAGAATAAATGTTGATTTAAGATAAATTATTTTCGAGAAGAAAAGGAAATGTAAGAGGAGTGTTTCCATTATACAGGATGGAAATTACTCGTCAAAGATTGTAATAACCGTGCCGTGCCGTTTAGTTTTTAACCCCCGTCGCAAAAAGAGGGGTTATAAGTTTGACCGTTATGTGTATCTGTTTGTGGCACCGTAGTTCTTAAACTGGTGGACCGATTTGAATGCGTTTTTTTATTAGAAATCAGGTTTTTTAGTGATGGTTCTAAGACAGGTTTCATCAAAATCGGTTTAGCCGTTATTGAGATATTGAACTTTGAAATAACAGTCGGAGTTTTCCAACTTTTTGTTGCTTAGGTTATCCGTGCTTATTATTATTATCTTCATCATCATCATCCCAGGCTATATACGTCCCACTGCTGGGCACAGGCCTCCTCTCAGAACAAGAGGGCTTGGGCCATAGTTCGCACGCGGGCCCAGTGCGGATTGGGAACTTCGCACACACCATTGAATCGTTTCGCAGTTTTGTGCAGGTTTCCTCACGATGTTTTCCTTCACCGCGTTATTATCTTATTTCAATTTATTCATAATTTAATTTTATTTGACTTCTAATTAATTGTTATTGATTGTTTTTATGCACTAACGTCTGAAATAAATATATAATTTCATTTCATTTCATTGATTATTAAAGTGGTCAAAGTCAAAATCAAAATATCTTTATTCAATTTAGGCTATCAAGCACTTATGAATGTCAAAAAAAAAAAAACTACCACCGGTTCGGAAAAGCCTGCGTTGAGAAGAATCCGGCAAGAAACTCAACGAGGTAATTGTTATTAATAACCTAAAATGAACTTTTATTCCTATATTTATAACTATATCGCACTCATGAGATTTAAGACACCGTACTATACAGCGGTGTTATAAAGGTGTAAACTTTACAAAATTCATCAATTTTTTCTATAGTTTGAGCACAATAACTGAACAACCAAAAACAAAAACAAAAATAACCAACAAAAAGTTCGAAAACCCCCGACATTGTCACTTCAAAGTTCAGTATCTCAAAAACGGCTGAACCGATTAGCTTTCAAATAAAAATCCGCATTCAAATCGGTTCGCCCGTTTAAGAGCTTCGGTGCCACAGACAGACACACAGACACACATAGCGGTCAAACTTATAACACCGGGACCTTGCGTCGGGGGTTTAAAAATGAAGCGCGTCAAAGTTCGAGACTAGGGCCCGTTGAACGCCGTGACGTCAGTCCTTAGGAAAAGTACGTAGGTGTGACGTCACACAAAACTTGTTCTCCTTCCTAAATTAAAAACGGCCAAGAGCGTGCCGGACATGCCCTAAATAGGGTTCCGTAGCAATTACGAAAAAAATCAGTAATATTTTTCTAAGGATTTCGTATTTTATACGTATACGGAATCTTCCAAGTTTAGGTAGGTATATTTTATACCTTAGGCTGCTATTTACTATTAAACTACTAATAATTCTCAAGCAAACTTAGCCGCTATAGTTTTCCTTGAAAGTTTGATATACTTACTACCATCCTGAATTTTTTCAAATTTTTCCACCCTAGGTTTTAGAGAGGGGGGGACGCTCGATTTAAATGAAAATTTGCGCTTTAAAGTTGAATATTTGGCAAACAAATCTCTGAATCCAAACATCCCTAATGGTTTTAAAATACCTTTCCAACGAAACCCCACACTATAGGGTTAAATGAGAAAAAAAAAATAACCACCACTTTACGTCTATATGGGAGGTACCGTAAAAAAAAAATATTTTTATTGTACCATTTGGTCGGCATAGTTGACATATATATCCGTGCAAAATTACAGCTTTCTAGCATTGATATTCCCTGAGCAAAGCCGCGGACGGACGGACAGACAGACATGGCTGACAAACTGACTTGGAAGATTCCGTATAAAATACGAAATCCTTAGAAAAATATTTTTTATTTTTTTCGTAATGGCTGCGGAACCCTATTTTGGGCGTCTCCGACACGCTCTTTGCTGGTTTTTTCTCTGAAAACATTTATTTTTTAGAATTTTTATCAAACAAACCTAACCTGACCACACATCCTGTTCTACAGGATGACCATTTAAAAAACTATGAAAAATTAACGGTTTCAGCAGGAAAAAAACTACTAACAATAATTATGACAAACATTTACATTATGAGTTATAAAATTATGGCAGTCGAAAGGATCCCAGAATAAATACGTCTGACCGACCGGGTAGCCAAGTAGTTCGAGAACGCGACTAAGAAGCTTGAGGTTATGGGTTAGATTCCCGGTCGGGGCCATACATATATATATGAATAATACGAATATGTTTGTTCTCGGGTCTTGGATGCCTTATGTGTATTTATTTAATTTTAATCTAGTTTTAGTTTATTTAATGTAATCTATCTTTAATATTAATCTATCAGAAAAATACGTCCTTCAGTATGTAAATATTTATCTATATAAGTATGCTTATGCGTTGCTTATTATCCATAACCATAATACAAGCTTTGCTTAGTTTGGGACTAGGTCAATTGGTGTCAAGAGTCCCATGATATTTATTTATAAATTTATTTACGTGTCCGATATTTATTTTAAATCCAAGTGACGGACTAAATTATTTTTGATAATAAAGACTATTGTTATACCCACCAGATTTTTTAAACGCTGTACTTACGCTTTAACACTATGTACCTACAGTCGGTGCCCTAACATAATTATCCACTTTTCTATACAACTAGTATGAAAAAGTGGATACGCAAGTTAGGGAACCGACCGTACACAAGCCCAATAAACCTAGGTACACATAGCCTGTCTAGCTTTATTATTACATTATTAGATCAAAAGACTTTTGATTGCGAGTATTCTGGTACCAAAGTCACGTATATTTTATGGAAAAATACTTTAGCCAACAAAAGTACGAATGAGAAATAATTTTGCTTTTAAAAGAAACGTTTATTGGCTTTTTCGGTACGATATTCTGCGAGGGTTAGATGTTCAAGTAAAGTAGCTACCTACCTATACGGCAAACATTATGATACTAGTCTTTATCGACGGCTTCGACTCGACTACAGTACATTATAATAGGACTAGGGTAGGTAGGTAATATTTAAACAAAAAAGCAATACTGCCGAGCAGATTTTAAACCACAGTGTGCTGTTAGTGAGCTAGAGCTTCAGTGAGCTAGAATCAGCACAACGAGAAGCAGGTGTGTGTGTACTCGATTTATAATTTTGACGACTGGAACAGTTAAAAGCCGAAGCCACCTTTTACATTAAATGTCAAAAAAACAGTAAATTTTCAAAAATCAAAATCAAAATCAAAATGTCTTTATTGCGGTTATGGGTAATAAAGTTGATAGACAGCAATACATAAAGAAGCGCCATATCCTGCCTGCTAGAGATGATTTTGATGATAAAACTAACTAAAGTGCCGTAAAAATTATTACGGTTACGTATCTTGACAATTTACTGATTCATCCCAGCCTATATACGTCCCACTGCTGGGCACAGGCCTCCTCTCAGAACAAGAGGGCTTGGACCATAGTTCCCACGCGGGCCCAGTGCGGATTGGGAACTTCACACACACCATTGAATTGCTTCGCAGATTTGTGCAGGTTTCCTCACGATGTTTTCCTTCACCGCAAAGCTCGTGGTAAATTTCAAATGTAATTCCGCACATGAATTTCGAAAAACTCAGAGGTGCGAGCCGGGGTTTGAACCCACGACTCTCTGCTTGAGAGGCGATAGGTCAAACCACTAGGCCACCAAGGCTTTTCTAATTCACTTCCTAATTCTAATTTACTGATTCAAATACAGTAAACACCTAATTTAACCTTCATTAGCCTGTAAAGAATAACAGATGTCTACAGAAATACAATCAGCGAAGCATACTTAATAATAACAGAGCCATAACGAATTTAAATTAGGTTCATTGAATCAAGCTAAAATCTATTGAAGAGACCGGTGAACTGTAAGTAATTTTATTACAACAGCTACGTCTATCATTACATTGTGGAGGTAAGGGACCTGCATGAACACACATTTGTTGTGTAGACTATCTATCGTAAAGTCGCAGGTGAGCAAAGTAATTGTTTATTGATATGGATGTCCGCAAAGTAACGCCTGATTTACAATAACTTAGGTGTTGTTTAGATCTGGTATTTGAATAGAAATTCCAGAATTTTACTTACTTCCCTTAGATAATCAATAAATATATAACCAACAAAAAGTTGGAAAACTCCCGACTTTGTCACTTCAAAGTTCAATCGGTGGTAGACTTTTCTTAGACATTCTAAGTGCTTCTTATAGCCTAAATTGAATAAAGATATTTTGACTTTAATATTGACTTTGACCACTTTAATAATAATAAGCACGGATAACCTAATACCTGATTTCAAATAAAAAACTCATTCAAATCGGTTCACCCGTTTAAGAGCTACGGTGCCACAGACAGACACACATAGCGGTCAAACTTATCACACCCCTCTTTTTGCGTCGGGGGTTAAAAATACATTTACTTTTTATTGAACACCACATAATAAACATCTCATAGCTTACGTGGCACACAATAAATTATGGATTTATTATTATTATTAGGATTATTGCTACAAAGTGAATCAAAATATCAATTAAGCAAGTAAAGAGAGAAACTATCTCCAAGTTTTCTATCCTTTTATACCTTCGCACGACGAGTAGATAGGAACTGTAATCTCATTCTCGCTCGTAAGCACGCTCCAACAGTTTCATGTCTACCAATCTTCTGGAGTGAGTACTAAAGCTCGCAAATACCTATCGTTTATAGAGTTGGAACAACACTGCATGTCACTATTGGAGTTGAGATTTATAAACTAGAATTCATTTGTAAAAAAAACCGGCCAAGAGCGTGTCGGACACGCCCAAAATAGGGTTCCGTAGCCATTACGAAAAAATTAAGTAATATTTTTCTAAGGATTTCGTATTTTATACGTATACGGAATCTTCCAAGTTTAGGTATATTTTATACCTAAGGCTGCTATTTACTCTTAAACTACTAATAATTCTCAAGCAAACTTAGCCGTTATACTTTTCCTTGAAAGTTTGATATACTTGCTACCATCATGAATTTTTTCTAATTTTTCCACCTACCGGTTTAGATTTTAGAGGGGGAGCGACGCTCGATTTTCATGAAAATTTGCACTTTAAAGTTGATTATTTCGCAAACAAATCACTGAATCGAAAAATTATCTTAGCAAACCCCCAATGGTTTTAAAATACCTATCCAACGATACCCCACACTATAGGGTTGGATGAGAAAAAAAAATCACCACCACTACGTCTATGGGAGGTACCATAATTTTTTTTTTCAATTTTTTGTTGTACCATTTTGTCGGCATAGTTTACATATATATTCCTGCAAAAATACAGCTTTCTAGCATTGATAGTCCCTGAACAAAGCCGCGGACGGACGGACAGACAGACAGACAGACATGGCGAAACTATAAGGGTTCCGTTTTTGCCATTTTGGCTCCGGAACCCTAAAAATCAACTTACGAGTAACTTAAAATTTATATCTATGCTTTTTCCGATAAGCATTATTTTATTGAAATAAACCGTAACTAGAAAATCCAAAAGGAAATGCTGGATAGCTAATATATTTTGGGACCTAATCACGAATCACGATATTACTGAATTTACCTACTTATTGTCAAAATTACTGAACTTTCAGTTCATCAAATTAACTATTACAAATATCATGGATGCAAGTGGCATGTTGTTTGTTTTGCCTATTCTTTATTCTTTTTGTTAAGATCCGGAAGGGTAAAGGAGACTGGCCTATGCCTATTTTTTTTTTGCCTTTATATGTATAAATGCTCCTGCCACTACTTGATATGCGTCCTAGTCGTCGCGCCATCTTGTAAATAATTGTTTGTTTCTAACTGTAACTGGTATACTCTCGTTTAAAGCCAAGAAGTAATTATGCGAGTCCTTATTAGTTCAAACATAATTATTTTCGTCGCCGTCAGCCGACTGTGGCGTGTAAGCGGGCCTAACTCAGCGAAATATGCCATGATATCTTACCTATTCAGAAATTCTGAGAGTCGTATAAATTAGGAAATTCAGTATATGGAATATTATGTATGCGTAGTTACTTTACTTTAAGCCTATTTCATGCCTTATGTATCATACTTATCGTGTAACTAGACATGACGAGAATTTTATTCCGAAATTCCGTAAAAAATTTGCTTTAAATAGGTGGGCTAAAGACATCGTGAGAGTTTCGGGCAACCGGTGAATGCAATTGTCGTTCATTGTAGCGTTCTGAGAGGGAGGCCTTTGCCCAGCAGTGGACGTCCTACCTCCGGCTGATGATGATGAAATTATAATATGATACGCTAGCGGATCAAGAACAAAATTCATTTTTCCGAAACGTGTAAAACCGTACTGTGACTCCGTAGTTGACAGACAAACAATCTTAGCCACTAGATGAGATGAAAGAGTATAGTGCTGTGCCACAATAGGGTAAGTACATATTGAACCTACATACTTTTAAGATCTTCATCACAACATTTAACGCAATAAAGAGTTGAGTTTGAGGGTGAAATTTTTTGACTTGTGAGTCGAGTCATTTCTGCTGCATTCCATTTTATACAAAAGTCCAGTTTGTTGCCACACGGCGACTCAAAATGAGTCGTACACATTGTATGAAACCACGCGACCGAAAACACGCGACTCACAACACAAATATAAAATCAAAACCCGACTGCGTTAAAAAATACTAAAAAGAAGAAAATAAGACGTGGGCGGTAGTGGTCTTAGAAATTTTGCTCGTCTGGTTTCACTCTCAAACTCAAATTCGTTATTGCGTTAAAATGTTGTGATGAAGATCTAGAACTCTGTTAAGTAGCTAACTTAAACTTCAATAGTCGGGTCGGGACGCATTAGGTACTAAGATTTTTTGAGCTGGTCGCGATTTGAATGAGTCCCGACTATTGAAGTTTAAGTTAGCTACTTAACAGAGTTCTAGACCACAACGTCCGTCCACGTTTTGTTTTCTTCTTTTTAGTATTTTTTAACGCAGTCGGGTTTTGATTTTTTTTAATTTATTGTTTTATTTCATACTTTTTTGATATTTCTGTGAAAATGGTAAAACAACACATAACCTGTATATATTTTTGTAATCTGTTTTTAAATCCCTTCATTTTGATACCGTACTCGATAGGTTTGAATAAATAATTTTTTTTTAAGAGAATTTGGCGCCAAAAATTCGCCATTTTATTTTTTTAAGGATTTCGTGTACCCAGTGTCACTCGCGTCATTAAGACAAATTCAATGCAGCAATGACGTAATATCATTTATCAAAATCAGTTCAGCCGTTGAGTAGTTACCAGAGGACATAGGAATAGACATACCTTCTTCACAGTCGGGTAAAAAAATACGCGTCTGGCTTTAGACAATTCCTTTCTAATAGATTTTTAAAATGCCAGTAGCTATTTTTCACGGGGGCAGAGCAAGGAGTATAAGCTAAAACAAAGCCAAAGCTCAAGCTTAAAACAAAAATATTAAAAACTCAAGTACGTTAAAAAGTTTTTTTTATATCCGATACAAAACTCCCGTTTACGACCGCTTTACCAAACCCAATTCAATAAGGCTAAGCCGATATACTTCCATCCGACAAATACGCACTCGTAAAAACTTCTCTGAACACAGAACACACAGGGGGGCTACTACGAAATTCAAAAATCGAAGCTCGTATCGTCCCTCTCACTCTCGTATTAAATAATATAAACGTCAGCGAAACGGCAAGATGCGAAGTAGTACCAGGGCCTGAAAGGAGTCTGGCAGAGTATAATAAATTAAGGGTCGGTACAGACAGACTGCATTCTAGCTGCAACGTTACTGCCAACTGCCGACTGCCCATACATTTCAATGAGGGCTATCGCGTATGAATTCGCCACTAGAGGCGCTAGTGTAGCGTGAGGTCTCCGAAATGTCAAATCTCATAGTTTTTGGGTGAGCTACGCGGGTTTATTTATAATTAGACTAATTTTGTGAATATTTCGCATTACCTGAAATTAATTATGGCAATTATGCGTTACGGGGCAATGAATGTCTGTGTTTTGAGACAGTTTTGTATTTCGGAAACCTTTGTCCTCCCTTTTTTCCGAACAAAACGGGGACTATGCAACACTGTGGCATGCTCGATATTTTTATGGTACGGTTTTAAGGTATTAAATATGATTTTAATCTAAACTTTGTATTCACACCCGTAATAACAGACTTTTGAAAGCCATACTTAAAAACCTCACGCAACAGTGCGCCATCTAGTGAGACAAAAAACGATAGCCCTCATTGCAGTCGGAGTGCAGTTGTGCCGACTGCCGACGAAAAATGTATGGGCAAACGGCAATTGTGGTTATGTTGCAGTTGGAATGCAATCCATCTGTACCGGCCCTTAAACCTAACTCAAAGGTATTAAAACCCACTTCACTGTGTTCAAATCCCTTGCAGTCCCCGTTTCCATTCACCTCGGAATAAGCAAAAACAACTTTGCTTCTGGAAATCTAGGGTAGCGAGGTGGATGCGACAAAGTTCCACTAATTAAGCTTGCTAAGCAGATTTCACTCTTAAGGAACTTTATCACACTATTTGTGTGGAACTTGCTTCGTTCTGCTGAGTGTTTGGTTTGGTTTTAGGCTACGTGCTTAAACGCTTGGAGATTTACATATTTATGTGTAAAATAAAAACCGACAAACGGGCATGAGGTTACTTGATGTTAAGTAATTACCATCCCCATCGACAATTACAGTACCAATGGAACTGCTAGTGCAATGCTGACCATGTAATAACCGGCCAAGAGCGTGTTGGACACGCCCGAAATAGGGTTCCGTAGCCATTACGAAAAAATAAAGTAATACTTCTCTAAGGATTTCGTATTTTGTAGGGAATATTCCAAGTTTAGGTATATTTTTATACCTTAGGCTGCTATTTACTCTTAAACTACTAATAATTCTCAAGAAAACTCAACCGTTATAGTTTTCCCTGTAAGTTTGATATACTTACTACCTTCCTGAATTATTTCAATTTTTTCCACCCACCGGTTTAGATTTTAGAGGGGGGGGGGACGCTCGATTTCAATGAAAATTCGCACTTTAAAGTTGAATATTTTGCAAAAAAAGCACTGAATCGAAAAATCGTTTTAGCAACCCCCTAATGGTTTTAGAAGACCTATCCAACGATACCCCACACTAAAGGTTGGACGAGAAAAAAGAATCACCCCCACTTTATATCTATGAGAGGTACCTACTCAAAAATTTATTTTATTTTTATTTTATTTTATTTCCGCTTGCCTTCCCCTCAATAGAGAGCACTGCTGGCTACTCTCACATTAGTACTGTACCACTACCATGAGTTTACAGTGACCGTACTCGATAGCGACGGCGTAAATTATTTGTATGGAGAATTGTACAGCGCCTCTACAAATAATTTACACCATCGCTATCGAGTACGGTCACTGTACTCTCATGGTACGAGAGTGGTACTGTAGTCGCCTTGTACGACACTAACGGGTAGAGATGAGTCCGTCGTATTTAACCGGGTACGGATCAGACGGATAATAATAGGTACGTAATTTGCGTACCAAAAATGAGGCGTAAAAATGCAATGACTTGAAGCCTCTAGCCGCATGTGACGTCAAAGATAAAGCTTATGGTTTTCGTAACGGAAACAATACTTAAAACGTGTAAAGTCTGTGCTATCCGGAGCAATTTGGAGTATGTTTTTTTAGTTTCTTCTGTGAGCATTATAAGTATGTACACGTACTATCTTTACGCACAAAATCATCGATTTCTTGCAATCAATTAAACAGTGATTTGATTGGTCACACAATCTCACTAATTGAAATCAATTTTGGCTGGTCATTAATACATTTAAACTCCCAATTACCGATTTAAAATTATCCAGTATAATAGGATTTGAAACACTAGAACTTCTAATCATATATTGTTAATTGTAAAATAATGTAACTTTGCTAAATTGCTCTTGTTAACGTCCGACTTGTAAACTATTAGATTATTTTAACAAAGGGTATTGCCCTAAAATAGGGTTCCCAGGGAGTAAAGGGGCTCTCTAAATCAAGCTGTGCGTGTATAATCAACAAAACAATCAATAACTTCTGAAGAGGGTGTGGAAGTTCCTATTAGTAGAAAATAGTATAAATTTATTGCATAGTAATCATGTCGTACATTAGGTCTTACACAGTATAATTGAATATAAGATAAGTAATTTAATAATATGATATAACTTTTCTTATCACTTAAATCCAGTGGCGGATTTATGTTTTTTATGAGTGTAGGCCACTTTTTAAATAGTTTTGCCGTAGTTAGAAAATATGCAGTGACTTTCATTTGACTTTGAAAACTATGACGTAGACGGTTCAAGTTGTACTTTTTTCTGTGAAAATTTAAATTATTCTTCACAATTAACTACTAAACTCCGAAACCGAGTCTTTGAAGTTAAACTTGAAAATTGAAACGATTTGGATCGTCTATACTGTGTCAAATCAAAGTCCTACACTTTAAGCTCTTTATAAGGTTATGGTGCCCATTAATACCCATTTATATAAGTAGTTTTTTTTTAAGAGATAAACAGTTATTTACAAAAAATGGCTTAACGTCTATTACGTATAAATTAGACCTGGAGTTTCCTTAAAGTACAATTATACTAATAAAATTGTAACATTCATCATGCATTCATTTTCATTCCAGCCTATATACGTCCCACTGCAGGGCAGAGGCCTCCTCTCAGAACAAGAGGGCTTGGGCCATAAGTTCCCACGCGGGCCCAGTGCGGATTGGGAAATTCACACGCACCATTGAATTGCTTCGCAGGATAGTGCTGGTTTCCTCACGATGTTTTCCTTCACCGCAAAGCTCGTGGTAAATTTCAAATGTAATTCCGCACATGAATTTCGTAAAACTCAGAGGTGCGAGCCGGGGTTTGAACCCACGACCCTCTGCTTGAGAGGCGATAGGTCAAACCACTAGGCCACCACGGCTTTTAAATTGTAACATTATTGCAGAATTATTTTTTAACTGTAAATAATTGTAATACTTATTACAAAAAGATGAAAAACTAGAAAAATATAGAAAAATTTCAAGGGTCAATGTTTTTACGTTTTTTTTTAGTTGTCACTGATATGTGGCGCTGTCGTCGTGCACGGTCCCAATAAGTTTGACAACAATCTATCTGTAGCATCGTAGCTCTCAAACGGAAGAACCGATTTCCATGCGATTATTTAGGATAGGATAATTTCTATGTGGTTATTCTTAGCTACGTTTCATTAAAATTGGATCAGTCAATTAAGAAATTGAACTTTAAAATGACAATGTCGGAGGCTTTTCAGCTTTTCAGCTCTTTAAGTTGGTTAAATTTCAACTTTTTTGTTTTTGGCAACCGGTTGCTTTAGGTTAGCAACCACTACTGCCAATGAAACCTGAGAGCAGCAAAGGTGTATATTGTGTATTATGTACCTAAAATAGATATACACAAACATAGAGACACTACAAAACATAAAGATATACAGGTTGGATCCAAGGTTTTTTTATTTATATTTCTAAGTTGGTTTGGTTATTTCATATCTACTTTTGTTACGTTTTTTTAAATGTTTTTTAAGGCAGTCGTGTTTTATGATTCTTAGTAATTGTTTCATTGCGTGTGTTATCAATTAATAAGTTTTAATTTTTAAATTTTTGAAGGCAGTCATGTTTTATGTTTTTTTTTATAATAATTGTCTCATTCCGCGTTTTATCAATTAACCACAATACAACGATCATCTCGGCCGCGCAAAGAACCAAAAAAACTTTTGCAATTCCACGTGTATACGCATTTTGTAATGAAATCAACAAATACATCAATAACTCACATTATATATCTTGCAGGTGGTAGGACCTTGTGCAAGGTCCGCCCGGATTGCTACCACCATCTTGCTCGTTAATCCTGCCGTGAAGCAGCAGTGCTTGCACTGTTGTGTTTCGGCGTGGAGAGTAAGACAGCCGGTGAAATTACTGGCACTTGAGGTATCCCATCTTAGGCCTCTAGGTTGGCAACGCATCTGCAATCCCCCTGGTGTTGCAGGTGTCTATGGGCGGTGGTGATCTCTTACCATCAGGAGACCCACTTGCTCGTTTGCCATCCAATCGAATAAAAAAAAAATATATATCTACTTTCACTCTGTTCATGCCTTTCTAACGCATCCAATGTGAAAGTAACGGACTGAATGACAGCCGAAAATGAAAGAAAACATCAAGCATTTTCATACCGAACATACCTACTCAGATATATTAAAAAAGGTCGCACGCAAACGCAATACAGAGATTCCTGAGGCTGACATGAAGAAAAACCCGTATTGCTTCCGGTTTGGAAGACGATATTATACCTGCAATGTCGAAACGTAATATTATTATATACTGTATAGGTTAAATTATCAATTCCATACCCCATACGGCTTTCGTTATTAAGGTTCTGTAGCCGGAAGTTGACAAATATTATTACGAGTATTGTCGCTATGCTGTCCGTTTGTCCGTCTGTTTATCACAGGGCTTTATCACAAGAAGTATTTAAACATAATTATGTATTTTTATTGCGGCCATAAGAAGAATAAAAATAAAATTTTAACAATATAAAACAACCTTACACTGTGTTTATTTAGTTTAGTTAGAAGCAAGGCTCTAATAACACTGGATTTTTTAAAATACAACCGTTTATAACATTCCACAAGTTCCATTGACAGTACTATAATAGAGTTCTATAATAGTACTGTCAATGGCACTACTTAGTGAGAATACAACGATTTTGAACGTTACTTCATCTGCAAGTATTCGTTTATCGCTATCCCGCGGGAATGTTCAATTTTTCGGGGTAAAAACTATCCTACGTACTTTTCAGGGTCTCAAACTAGATAGTACCAAATTTCATCACAATCGGTGAAGTAGGTACTTTAAACGTGGAAACGTAACAAGCATACATTCACATTTATATTAGCAAGGTATCCTTTTTGAACTACGTTCTCTCTAAATACCCCATTTTTGACGAATTAAAATCGATTCAGCCTTATAAGAACGCGATTCGAAAGACCGAAGTCCCGTAAATATTTAAGAGTCGAGTCTCAGAAATGAAAACTCCAACGGCATGAGCCTGTGTACTCGTACCAAAATGGGTAGAATTGGGACGTCCTCTTAACCTTTCTATTGTTTCTTAGGACTTTAGTGACGTCAAATAATCTTAACCAGTGGCTTCCAACTAGTAGTCCGCAGACCATCAGATACAAGAAGTTAAAGTAAATGATAATAAATGGCAATAAATTATATCTTACCTACTGAATGAACGTGCGTAGGTATGCTAGCCGGGAATAAAATAATACTTTTGAAACTTTGAGACTATCTACTTAAGTTATGTGTTTTTATTATTAGTATCTGGGCCAATCAACTATTTTACCGACACTTTGGGCGTCTCCTGCGTTACCAAAATTGTCTCTGGCGTTACCAAAAAAATCGTACTTCCAAATAGATATTTCACGTTAAGATTGGTTTTTTGGAATCTTTTTGTATTTTTTATTTCAATTCCAAATTTTTACTTTTACGGTCATCCCGTAAAACCTAAATTGAAAATACAAACTGAAATAAAGATGCACAATGAAGATGGTGCATCTTTATTTCAGTTTGTATTTTCAATTTAGGTTTTACGGGATGACCATGAATTAGACAACATGAATTAGAAAAAAAAACCTTGGCGTCTGATCGCCTTGGTTTTCGACAAAGATTGTACTTACTTTATGCACTAGAGAATGAAAAGTCATTTTATGACACCCACATTCAGCATGAAGATGAATTTTACCAGCATCGGAATAGAAAACAATATTATTGATTTTATAGTCACAGTTCCAGCCTATGTTAATAATAATAAAATCAAAGTGGTCCCTGTTAAAAAAAAGTTTGAGAACCACTGATGTAACGAAGCAAGATTACTGTAAACGAGCCTACATGTTTTTAACGCCTGCGTAAACCTTTTGTGATCTAGCACAATGAAAAGCTTGTGTCCAGTTGCAGACAAAAGGTTACTTGATATTTGAGGGCAGTGACACGACTAAGAATGTGTAATGGCGGACAACTAAAAATGTAGAGCTTTTCAAATTAATTTGTTACGGCTAAATACGGCATTTATGCGTTGAGAAGAGATCACAGCAATTTGTACGGCAACAGGTTTCTGTAAGACTAAGCCTAATATTGTTATTATTCTTTTTAGTTTCGTACCCGAAGCAACAAGCTTAACGGAGAAGAAAACATTGCACGAGGCAACCTTTACAAACTTGTGAAACAATTCAATGGTGTGTGTGAAGTTCCCAATCCGCACTGGGGACGCGTGGGAACTTTGACCGAGAACTCTTAGTCTGAGAGGCCTGTAACATTTATATATTTAATTTTTTTAAGCATTACAAATAAGGTAAACAATCTTCAGGAGTCTTTTAACAGAAAAACGTTTTTAAAAATACAGTAACTATTACTTATGATACCATAAGAATGCCCTTGCTAATTGTAACATATTGCTGTGACTTATTTTTTTAAAGTGTTTTTCAATAAAAAGACACGTCAATATCGCTTACCTTCGTTCTAATGCTAAAAAAAAAAAATATAGGCTGGGGTGATATAAAAATCGGTACCAAATTGAACGATTTAAAAAATGAAATCACTTATCATGATCCAAAGTAATCTTCTTATCAGCTTTAATCAATCAAACAACTTTCTACTGTTAACTCTGCAACTTCTACCAACTATATCCAAGCATCCAAATGTAATATCCATCAACCGTAAAACTAAACAAAACATATAACGTACTCAGTTTTTATCATTCTACGCACAAAAGCGTAAATTCCTTTCAATCGCCAAACAACAAAACAATTACTCGGAATTCCATCAAGTTGTATTCTTTTATTGTCCTCTATTGTGTGGTCATGTTTTATTCAGCCGCACTAACCCACCATTGTGGGTAAACGAGCGATTGTTTGTGAACCTGCTCCGAGCTAGATTTTGGGGTAAAAAGAAATTATACACGTTAATGGGGTAATGGGAAAATTTTACCATTTTTGAGGTAAAGTTTTTCGCAGAAATTACGCTTGGAAATTAAGTACAGTTGGTAGCAATTAGAATTTGGCTGCGTTACGCTTCACGGATGACAGACTTTATCTCCAACAGAAGCCAGCCACTAGGTAATGAACTAATAAAAAACCGGGTTAAGCGCATCCACTGAAAAGAAATACATATTTTTGAAACAGGGACTGCTCTTTATAATTTAATTTAATAATGACAAGTTAATTCTTTGCACATGGAGTCGTGGACATCAACTAGTATTATTGTATTGTATTGTACTCTTTATTTTTCATAAAAAAATAACAGATACCAAAAAAAAAGAGATGAAAAAGGCGAACTTATCCCTTAAAGGCATGTCTTCCAGTTAACTTTTGAACCTTTAACCTTAACCTTTTTTTATTGTCTAGTGCGTAATCCGTAAACACTGCAAATATCTATCTATTTAATTCCAGTATCTATCTATTTAGTTCCAATTCTACCAGTTCAAAATATACACATACACACAGCCTTAGACGGACGGACAGACGTACGGACAGTCGTAGCTTTCGTTAAGGTCCCATTGTCAATTTTTGGGAACGAAACCCTAAACACTAACTGAATTTTCTCCCAATTTTAGAACTTCCTTAAATTTTAATAATCCAATAAGGATGTTCTCAAACCTCGGTCGAATCGCCGATCCCTGAGTGGCTCGACGCTTCATCGGGCACGATCTAATGAGCAAACTTTATGTACCAAATGTCTCGCCCCGGCTTCACACAGTCACTCACACTCGCGACATTGTGACCAGAATAAAACCTATAACGTATTAATTTATAATACAAAATTACTGTGATACCGTGATTTGGGTGGACAAAAGATTGTGAATTCATTTTTCGTCATTAAAATTAAATGAGGTAAGTAAAATTTATTCAAAAAAGTGTGTTTTATTTTCGTTATGTCAAGGTTTGTTTACTTCATATATTATTTAGTTGTACTTTTACTGTAAAATGAAAAGATAAAGCTATCTTATTGGTTTCTTTGAATAATAGTAAAAATATAATTGTTCTTATATCGCTAGTAATAAATTAAATATCGTTTTCAGATCAAAATGAATATCATTTTGAGGACCGGTTTTGTGAGTATCACTCAATATAAAATTTCAACCACAAACCGTTTCATAAAAACCCGGCCGGTTTTAAACCTAACACCTATTTAATTATTATTTCACACCTCTCTTTCAGAAAAGTAACTTTTCCTCCCTGGCGAGAGGGAGCAAAGTGCAACGTTTCTGTTCAAGGCTTTTCTAAGTTTTTTATTGCAAATGTCATTTTTTGAAGTTGATAATTGTAAAACCACGCCATTTTCTGTGCTGGTTGTTCTTTAATAATATTTAGAATTATTTTTTTCAAGTTTATTAATGCTCGGTGTGAAAAGTTGTATGAGCCACTCGGGAGCAAAATTATTTTCATCTTGGGCGTTAACACTTGATCTCTATTGTAGAATCCTTCGCTACATTCTGGATTCAATGTACGCCCTCGCCGTAAATACACCATTTTGCTCCCTTGTGACACCAATAACTATTAACTGCTTTCTGTTGTATTTTATCCCAATTATACCTAAAATACTTTCAAGCAAAAGCAAAGTATGCCCCGTCAATGATAACCCTATGATTTTATGATAGCAAACTTGTACCGAAACCGCGACCTGAAAAGGTACGAAACTATTTCGTCGTAAGATATTTTTTACTTTCTTCGATTTTCTAGACATAAACCTTGCCTTAATATCATTACATATCACATAAATATAATGTTATATAATATATATCATGGAAGGTAATTTCAGTAACGTCACGATCACAGACCTCGTCTGGCCAAAAATGTTATTATGGCAACCAACAGCTTACATGATAAATATCCATACTAATATTAAAAAAGCGAAAGAGTGTGTGTTTGTGTGTATGTTTGTCCGCCTTTCACGTCGAAATGGATCGACGGATCGACGTGATTTTGGCATAGAGATAGTTTATGGGCCAGAGAGTGACATAGGCTACTTTTTATCCCGGTAAAATGCACAGTTCCCGAGGGAACAGCGCGAGATAACTGAATTCCACGCGGAACGAAGCCGCGGGCAAAAGCTAGTAATACTATATTCTCCTATTAATAAAACTACTAATATTATAAATGCCAAAGTTCGAATATTTAGATGCTTGCATGATGTGTATTGTCACTCCATCATGCTATTTAAAAACGGCTCAATAGATCTGAATGTGGCGCGAAGATAACTTTTTACCGAGTGTATTATTTACATTGCCACAAAAGTAACTACCTGTAGACCTAATTTTCGAGCTGTACAGCGATATTGTAACAATTTTAAGTATAGCATTACCAGCCAGCAGGGCTTATACGCAACTCGAAACTCGAAGTTCGTATCGTACCGTCCCTCTCGCTCGTATTAAAATAATATAAGTGTCAGAGGGACCGCACGATACGAACTTCGAGTTTCGTAGTAGCCCTGTAGATCGTAATTTCTTTTTTTCTAGCAGCAATGTATTGCGTAATACAGTCAAGGAAACTGAATCACGTACAGTCACCAGCATTAATATCTACCACAGCAGAGCGTGCAAAAAATATCTGACACGTCCTTCCGGCCCTAGAAATAGAGTCGTATCAGATATTTATGCACGCTTGTTGTGCCAGATATTGGTGCTGGTGAATGTACCAGAGTGAAGCCTTTGTGCTGCTAATATCATGTTGACATCCCATACATCTGACAAAGAAATCATAGCGAAATTGGTTATAAAAAGGTTCCACCTTGGTACCTACGTGTTTAAGTTTTTTTGCCTGTACAATAATTTGACACGTGAGAGAAGCGGATCTGTGATAGTTGTCACGTCAGCAAGTGTGATATTTCTAATAGAAAACAAAACAGTGATCATGTCGACAACGGCTCTGTAATGTGGCTGAAACGTTAAGGCAGTTATTCGATTAGTTAAGCGTAATAGGTCCTGCGTGCTAAGCTATGGAGGTATAGCACAACTACTAAGAAAAGTCTGTCTGTGTCAGTAACCATCTAAAATATGTACATTTTGCTTAGAAGACGAACTCTAATACGGGATATTCATGGACATCTACAAAAGTATACGGTACCCTCGGTGTGCTAGCCTTAGTCGTCTGTTATAGTCTAAGCGTAAAACGGGCTATTTTAGCCTTGAAAATTGTGGGCCTTAGTATCATTCAAAACAGTTTAATCGACGAAGCACAAAAAGTTTTGAATTAAATCCTCTGCTACTTTGAGAAAATCCTCTGCCACCTTCAAAGTAACTGAACCAAACGCAAACCAAAAATTGGACGCAAAGCTCCGGGTCCCTGATCCTTGTGATACTTCGATTACAAAAACTCCTTCTGGCCCTGCCCTGTACTACGAAGTAATTCGAACTTCTTATCATGCCGTCCCGCTGGCGCTTACATTATTTCAAACGAGAGTGAGAGCGATGGTACGATACGAACTTCAAAATTTCTTAGTAAAAGATGTTGTTGTTAAACGAAACGCCACTCGATTTTAGGATCATTTCTCTTCGCGCCCATTGTCATGTACTTTCACAAATTGCTTTTTTTATTCTTAATTCTGGGTCATTGTTTTAGAATGTTTTCACAGAAATTTAAGGAGGTAAATGCTGTTCTACAATCTCTTTTGGGACAAAAAATGTTGACTATTGTTTTCCGGTGTGGAAAGTACGACCAAAGTACATAAATAGAGAAAAGTATACCATCTCTGAACAAAGGTAGGTGATTTTTAGGGTTTCGGAGCCAAAATAGCAAAAACGGAACCCTTATAGTTTCGCCATGTCTGTCTGTCTGTTTGTCTGTCTGCCTGTCCGTCCGTCCGCGGCTTTGCTCAGGGACTATCAATATGTATGTAAACTATGCCGACAAAATGGTACAATAAAAATAAAAAAAGCTGTAATTTTGTACGAATATACATGTAAACTATGCCGACAAAATGGTGCAATAATACATTTAAAAACAATTTTCTTTTCTCATCTAACCTTGTAGTGTGGGGTATCGTTAGATAGATCTTTTAAAATGATTAGGGGGTTGCAAGAACGATTTTTCGATTCAGTAATTTGTTTGCAAAATATTCAACTTTAAAGTGCAAATTTTCATTTAAATCGACCGCCCCCCCCCCCTAAAATCTAAACCATTGAGTGGAAAATTTTGAAAAAATTCAGAATGGTAGTAAGTATATCAAACTTTCAAGGTAAACTATAACGGCTAAGAGTTATTAGTAGTTTAAGAGTAAATAGCAGCCTAAGGTGTAAAATATACCTAAACTTGGAAGATTCCGTATAAAATTCGAAATCCTTAGAAAAATATTACTTATTCTTTTCGTAATGGCTACGGAACCCTATTTTGGGCGTGTCCGACACGCTCTTGTTTATGATTGCGAACTTCGCACAACTTCACACGTACACCACTATCTTCACGGGTGTGTGCCTTCCTATTCGGTTTTAATGAAAGATATCTGAAAATTACCTCAAGTAAACTCGCTTTCACGTAAAAAAATCCGCATCAAACCCGGTCCATCCGTTTGGGGACTACAATGCCACAGGCAGACATTGGTGTCACAGTAGTAACACCCCTCTTTCTGCGTCAGTCGTTTTACATCATAACGAACAATCGAAAGGGACTTTTACAGGATGTTCTTATTAACTTAACTATCCTTAAGTCAGTATTTTTCTCTAAAAAAGCGCCTTCACGAACGCAAAGCTGGTAATACATCGCAATTTTGGTAATGGTTGTGGTTAGCAAAAGGAAAAGATTTATTGCTGGTTCAGCTGACGATAGCCTGCGGCATTATTCTGTGTCACTCAGGTTTTGGGTTCAATGATAAAGGAGAAAAACTATCTATCACGTATGAAAATTAATGGGGTTTCTGCTTTTCTACAGCACGGGTATCTGGTGTCACATAATTTTTTCATTGGTCGCGAGAAATGTTGGAAAAAGTTGCCAGTTTATTTGAAAGTTGGTTTTAAACTACAAGCTTTTTATTTTTTACCCGGCTGCAAGAAGAAGAAGAAGGAGGGTTATGTGTTTGACGCGTATGTATGTCTATTCCTATGTCCTCTCGTGACTACCCAACGGCTGAACCGATTTTGATAAATGATACGTCGTATGAAATTCTTGAAAAATCAAAATGCCAAATAGTATGTTTTCAAAAAATGCTATCGAGTGGGGTATCAAATGAAAGCTAATAATTAGCCCATTCTAAAAATATATGGGTTATAACCGTTTTAATATACTATTTTCACAGAACAGTGTGAAATAAAAAAATAAATTTAAAAAATCAAAAAACCCGACACACACACACACACACACACACACAAACATCACGCCTGTATTGTGCGGATTGGGATACTTCACACGCACCATTAAACTGCTTCGCAGGTTAGTGCAAGTTTCCTCACGATGTTTTCCTTCACCGCAAAGCTCGTGGTACATTTTAAATGTAATTCCGCACATGAATTTCGAAAAACTCAGGGTTTGAACCCACGACCCTCAGCTTGAGAGGCGATAGGTCTAACCACTCGGCCACCACGGCTTTACGTATGATGAGTACTGAAGCTAAATTAAAAGAGTACGATGAATACGAGCTTTTCCGATCAAATACGATTGAAAACCATTGGATATACACTACATTATGTACAGTCAAGTGTAAAAATATGAACTTATTCAAAGTTTCAAAAATATGTACCATCAGCCAAATAAGCGGTCTATTCCTATCAAATGAATATGTCGCTAAAGTCGAACTTTCAAGTTGACAGACACGTTTTTTGGCATTATTGTTTTATGACATGCAAGCGATTACCAACTTTAGGGTGGTAGACCACATATTTGCTGATGGTACCACAGACTCTTATTCTGACGCAATAAGGCCGTAGTAACATATTTTTGAGTGGTTCAAGTAGATACATATTTTTGCTATTGACTGTACCTACTTACAGACTGAGCCAGGAAAATATATAAAAAATTATATACTTCCCACGGGACAGTGGTCAGTGATTCACGTATTCATTACAGACTGTATCTCGGGCAACAGCTAGTCGTTTTCCGGTTCGTGGTCGCAACTCGAGGACTTTTCTCCCCCAACGGTAATCTGTTCTTCGAGCGATGTGGCCCGCCCGTTGTCGCTTCAACTTACATATTTTACAGCTATTTCGGTGTCAGTTTTTTCAAAAAATTCCGTAATATTAAAATTATTATAATAATCGTAAAGTAATAAAAAAAAAGTTATAAAGTCAAGAAATCTCCATACAAGAATTAATTCGCTTATGAATGAACCAAACTTTTAAGTATTGTATTATATTGTAACTCTTTATTGTACATAAAACATATGAAAATGAATTAAAAATTACCTAGCTAACTTGCTCCGTACAATTAATTAATACCTCTGGACGTATTGTCTAAACGAACTTCTAACTTCAGTAAAGTAATTACGACATGTTCTTACAAAGCCGAATTGTTAATTACCTAATTAAGACTTTTGACTTTATGGTGATCGTATTAAATTAATCTTAATTTAATCAAGGAAACCGTTGTTAGATTAAATTGAATATGGGCTTTTGAAAATTAACAGAGGAGTTTTAGTAACTGAGACTGAGATCGCATCTCACTGAGTAGTCTTACAATGAGATCGATTCGCCCAAAGTTATAAAAACATTATCTAGACGACTTTATTGTCTTAACAAAAAAGGAAATTAAAAATACGCTTTCGTTTTTATCTTAATACATTTAATTTTATGAAAAGTGTTCGGCTGTATTGTATAATGTCGTATTAATAAAATTATTATCTCGACAAGGAATGTTTTAAAGAATTATATTTATTAGTATTTTCATTTTACTAATGAAAGTCTGCTGCCCCTATTCTCCAATGGGAAATATATTTTTTGTAACCTGTTCAATATTTATCACGTCTGGTCTGATAATAAAATGAAATGTATTTTTAATAAATTCAGTATATTAGAAAATTACGAGTATATATATTAGAAATGGTTTTGCTAAAAAAATCCTGGACAGACAATATTTTTTAATAATTTTAAACGATTTTTAATTAAATGCAGACAACCCTATATCAACGTGTTCGCAATAAAACAGCGCTTACGTTGAAATACAATTTGTTCTGAATTAAAAGAATTTCCTTGCTCACCCGCGACTTTACGATAGCTAAGCTTATGCAAAATATGCGTGTTCATGCAGTTCCTCCACCTCCACACTGTAAGAACACACACAAATCACACAAACCCATCTATCACCACCACCACACTACACTGACGCGTTTCGAACTCAACCAGAGCTCACTTCAGAGTGACACAACCGTACACCATGCTACCAGTTGTTAGACTAACGAACACAACCACCGTTTTAATTTGTCGCTGTAACCCCCAAGTACCCACATATGTTTTATAACAAAACAAAACTACCCACAAATTATTAATAATTTTTTAACCGTCCTTCAAAACTACCTTAATTTTTATTTATTTACTGTCAAGGCATGTTTTATTAACTACCATTGCTGAAATTAGAACCAAGCCGTAGCAAGGGAGATGAAACTAAATTTACCTGCTCATTAATATTAGACCCCATACTGTTGTATCTAATTATCTCCATGCATTCTAAAACATTTTAGTTCATTGATATCCGCAAAGTAACGCCTGATTCAATTAATTTATTAATTTGTTCTATTATCTAATCAAGTGAACGTAACTGGGATCGACGTAACTGTTTAAGTTTACATCTGGCAATCCAGTAGTTCGTTCCGGCTTAAAGTATAGTGTAAAATGATCATCATCTCTCAAGTTCTAAGTTGGTTAATTAACAGTTTGCGTAATGCATAGTGCAATTTCACTAACAAGCCAATCAACCACTTCTAATGATTGGATTAACTTGAAATTTGGTATGAATATATAGTTCACACAACATTACGAGAACAAACAGAAAAAAAAACAAAAGAAGCTAAAACGTGAACCGTTACCTACGTACGTTAACGTTAAACGTTATAAAAGAAGCTTGCGTTAAAATGAAAAAAAAAAACTTATTTCTGATTAGTGTGTCAAAGTGTATTCGAACACGTGGCCAACCTGAGAACTCGACATAAACTCCTGCAATTCTATAAATGATCGTACTATCCCTAACCCCAAGGCTTTGATATTGGTTTATTTTAAAAATATGTCTCCTAAAACAAAGGGACAGAAAAGATTCGGCGGCATAATAAACCTTCTGGTTACATTCGAATAAACCCGGAAAAGGGTTCATCCTCTGTGAATAAATACATATCAATGTATACGACAACATTATGTATCAATTTAATGCGTATTTATTTAATTTGGTTCACTTTTTAATATTAGCCTTTACCTACGGTTTTGCTTGCGTAAACCAATTGGAAATTAATTAAATATATTCATGGAACAATTGACACTAATTGACCTAGTCTCATACTAAGCAAAGCTTGTAAATATTATAGACTAGCCGTCAGCTGCGACTCTGTCCGCGCAGAATACGTTTATTGCCACCCCGTGGGAACTTTGCAATTTTCAGGGATCAAAACTATCCTATGTCCTTCTCCGGGACTCAAACTATCTGTATACCGAATTTTATCTAAATCGGTTAAGCGGTTTCGACGTTATTGAGTAACAAACATGCAAACATCTTCACAAACTTTCACATTTATAATATTAGTAGGACTAGTAGGATACTAACTTGGCAACGGAAAAACATACTTATATAAATAAATACATAATTAAATACAATATTAAACGCCCAAGACCCGAGAACAAGCATCCGTATTATTATACAAATGTCTGCCCCGGCCGGGATAGAACCCAACAATTGAACGTAAAATTAATGAAAATTTTAATATTTATCCAAGTTTCCATGGAAATAAACAAAAAAAAACAATTTCAAATTAGTGGTGTAATTTGATAAGCTAACATGTTTTTTTTCTTCACAATATGTAACTGAGTAGGTACAAGTTTTTTTTTAATGTTTGAATGCAGTTTTGCTTCTTACTTTAATCGTTGACATAGTTCCTAAGAACGGATCTTCTTATGATTTTTGTTTCAGACTTTCTCATACTGACTGATAAGAATGTTACACTCTGTATACGTCCCACTGCTGGGCGCAGGCCTCCTCTCAGAATGAGAGGGCTTGGGCTGTAGTTTCCTGCCACGCGGGCCCAGTGCAAATTGAGAACTTTACAATTATTGCGTCGCTGGTTTGTCCAGGTTTCCTCACGATGATTCTCTTCACCGCTCGTGGTAAATTTTAAATGTTTCTAATGTCACACATGAATTTCGAAAAACTCAGATTCGCGAGCCGAGCTTTGAATCCGCGATGCTCTGCTTGAGAGCTAGGTCAAACTAGGCGACCGTAACTTCAACAACGACGAATTTTTAGAGGAGGCCTCTTAGCCTCCTGGGTCCTCGCGTACTTTAACACTAAAATAAGGGCCGAATGTACAATTATGACATTTCTTGACTTTTCGCGTGCATTTGATGCTATTAACATGCGTCTATTATTTCAAAAATGAGATACTGAACTGAAATGAGGTTTGAACCAGAAACAATTGAGTGGTTTTCTAGTTACCTCAGTGGACGTACTCAAGTAGTAAATCTCCATACCACGGATGGCTCTGTGTGCGATCTAGCCCATCTCTTGTGACAAGAGGAGTGCCACAGGGATCAATTTTGGACCTCTTCTATTTATATTATACACTGCAGACGTTCACACTGTAATAGAAAATTGTAAATACCATCTCTATGCCGATGATATTCAAATTTACCTCTTTTTTCATCCTGAGAATACAGAATCGGCTGTGGCTAAAATAAACGAAGACTTAGAGCGCATTTCAACTTGGTCTGAGTCAAACTGTCTGGTTCTAAATCCGAGTAAATCAAAAGTCATGTTGTTTGGTTCCACTAAACAAATAAATCGAATAACTGACCACAACCCAGTCATAATGATCTCAGGAGATCAGGTGGAGAGGGTATCTAAAGCGCGTAATCTGGGAGTTTTGATGGAGGAGTCGCTCCGCTTTGAGGGTCACATAGCTGAAGTCGTTAAGACCTGTTTTTACAGGCTCAAAATATTATATCGTATTCGCGAATTTCTCAGCGTTGATTTGCGTATTCGGTTGTGCGATTCTCTGATACTCTCAAAATTGAGTTATGCAGATATAGTGTATGGTGGTCCGTTGCTCTCTCGCACAGATCGTGTGGTGCAGAGAGTACAAAATGCTTGTGCTCGCTTTTGTTTTAAGATTCCCTCGCGTGCGCACGTGACGCCATATTTAAACTCTGCAGGCATTCTGAAGATGGTCTATCGGAGAGAACTTCACTTGTCCTCATTACTTTTCGGTATTGTCAAAAGCGGAGTACCTGAATACCTGTTCCATAAGCTGAAATGGCGTAAAAGCAGATCCAGTACCTATGGACTCAGAGAGGTCAGCAATGAGCTAGCTGTTCCGTACCACCGAACTGCCGCATTTAAGGGTAGTTTTAAATACACTGCCACGAAGTGTTGGAATAACTTGCCTCCGCCATTCAAAAAATTAGTCACTATTAGTAATTTTAAGTTTAAACTTAGTGCATATTTAATTAATTTGCAAAAAGCACTCCCCGCAGGTGGGAAGGCTACTTATTCATATCTCTAACACGAATACTTACCTTATTTTTGACTTTTAATCAGACTTGCGTTTGGTTTCTACATATTTAATCACAGATTATAAGCTATTGTTGTTCTTCGTAAATTTATAAATTTGTTATTACCTATTTATTGTACACTTTTCCGACACACACTCATTTGTGCTGATTCCGGTCCAACACATTAGGTGCAAAGATATGAAGGTGTTGGCTGAAAATCAGCGCTGTAGTAGGCAGCATATACTTACTGCAGCATAATGCTGAGTCAATTCCTTTTCGACATCATCAAATGTTTTTATTTTCTGTAAATTATGTATTATTTTAAGTTCGATGTCGAAATAAAGTTATGTCTATGTCTATGTCTATGTCTACCATAACTTCAACAACGACGAATTTTTAGAGGAGGCCTTTTAACCTTCTGTGTCCTCGCGTACTTTATAAAGGACGAATTAACACTAAAAATAACGGCCGAATGTACTTTATAAAGAACAAATTGTTCATCGAGTAAAGAATTCTAAGAATTTTGAAATAATATCCAAAATAACAAATCAGGTCAACGACGTCTAGGTCTTAAGCACTAAGTTTGTTAATAATCGTCAGGACTCGGGAGATTAGAGGAGGTGTGTGTTATTTATGAGCAATAAATGCTATTTCTTTCTTTTTCGGTACGCTATATACTTAGTCAAAATACGCACAGGACTTATCACGCTAACACACACGAGTAATATTACGCTACGCTATTTTACTATACATCCTATACTATTTTACGCTATTTTCTAATTAATGTTAGTACCACTCTTTTGCTAAGTTGTGCTAAGCAAAGGCCTCCCCCTAATACTTCCAGTGCTTTCTGTCCACTTCATACAAGTCTAGATCTGTCAGATCGCCTTTTAGATTTGGTTGACATCCACTTGGATCAGACAGGCTATAATGTGATAATTTAATTTTCTTCGTTTTGCAGTCATGTTCAGCAGTATTCAGTGAAAACTTCAATTAAAATGTAATGAACGTATACGATTTGCATATTAATGGAAATCGATATAGGTACTTCGTCATGATTAATGATGATTGCAGCCATTTTATTGTATTAATTGTAAATTGTATTCTGCTGTATTTTGTTTATATATAGGTACGAAGACTTGCAGGACTTTGCAGGTGGTAGAACCTTGTGCAAGGTCCGCCCGGATTGCTACCACCATCTTGCTCGCTAATCCTGCCGTGAAACAGCAGTGCTTGCACCGTTGTATTTCGGCGTGGAGAGTAAGACAGCCGGTGAAATTACTGGCACTTGAGATATTCCATCTTAGGCCTCTAGGTTGGCAACGCATCTGCAATACCCCTGGTGCTACAGATGTTTATGGGCGCTGGTGATCTCTTACCATCAGGAGACACACTTGCTCGTTTCCCATCCAGTCGAGTGTCCCGATTAGCACCTGATTGGGGTACCTCATTCAGTTTCTTACTGGTTTTCCTCAACAAGAGTTTTTTTTCCGTACAGATGCTTCTACCCTACATAGTTAACAATCGCACTAATAAAAAAAAACTTTTATTGCCATTACTAAATGGCATGCTACATCATTCGCTCTTACCAAAAATCTATAAAGGCTTCTCCTTCTATTTTAAAATATGTGACACAAATCGTAGCCTACTCTGTAAATTGGTCAAAATGTACCTAATTTACGAGTGTGAACTCAGGTATCGATAAATAGCCTAAATTTTTTTTTTCGTTAGCCATTTTCTATGTCCCACTGCTGGGCAAAGGCCTCTCCCTCGGACTTCCAACTTCCCCTGTCGGCAGCTAAGTTTTGCCAGTCGTTTCTGAATATTGAATAAAGAAATTTTGACTATGTTTTGGTTTACCCGGACATTGTCCTACGGCAGGGCACAGGCCTAAAAAAAGGCTTAAAGATAAAATTACACTAAAATAAGTTTTAGGTAAAAATTTCATTTTAATACAAGCTTTTTTTTGCTGACTGTACTTTTTGTTGACTGTCTTATATTGTCACTAAAACTGCATTTTCATACCAAATTTCAAGTCGATGCCATTAACCGTTGAAGAGTCCTGTGTCACCAGATTATTGTATTGTCACGCAATTTACGTAAGCATACCAAACTTCAAGTCAATCGAATCTAACTCGCAAGATTTGATTACAGACAGACAACGGGACAGGCGAAACTAAATAAAAGCTTGTAAAATAAAACGGATGTATCCCTATACATCCCTTAAATAAACTAGGCGCATAGTAACTTCAAAAACCAAGGCTCAACGCACTGCGCCTACGTATTAACGTCAACAACTCTCCCGAGCTCCGAAACACAGTCTGAAGTATATTTCACTCAACAGTCAACAACAGGGCTGTTGACAACATTATTAATGACAACAGTGACATTTCCAACTGTGAGACTGCGCCTTTGTCCGTAGATTGGCCCCCTCCTCCCTGTCGGCTATGATTGTTTCGGATTCAATTGTTTTTGTAAGTTGATCTGAATCAGTATTTTATGATGCACAAACAAACAAGCAGGAGAATATTGGCTTTCATCTTCATTTGTTTTATGTAAATTGTCTTCTATTAACTACGTTAGCTGGAAGAGATGCCTTATTAGAGATAAGTGCGCCTTTATGTTTCTTTTTGAGTAACTTTGTTTTTGATACATCTCTGCCCTGTAGAAGGTGTTTTGAAATGAAATTCGGAATCGTTACTAATATTGCAAATGCCACAGTTACTTTGTCTGTATGTTACTTCCTCACGCTTAACTGCTGAATCGATTTTGAAGTAATTTATTATGGAGAGAGTTTGAGATAATACCTATAACTAAAATTAACTATAACTGCATACATTTGTGGGCCAGATTTTTTGCCGCTCAGTATATTAGGAAGGATCATCATCATCCCAGCCTATATACGTCCCACTGCTGGGCACAGGCCTCCTCTCAGAACAAGAGGGCTTGGGCCATAGTTCCCACGCGGGCCCAGTGCGGATCGGGAACTTCACACGCACCATTGAATTGCTTCGCAGGTTTGTGCAGGTTTCCTCACGATGTTTTCCTTCACCGCAAAGCTCGTGGTAAATTTCAAACGTAATTCCGCACATGAATTTCGAAAAACTCAGAGGTGCGAGCCGGGGTTTGAACCCACGACCCTCTGTTTGAGAGGCGATAGGTCAAACCATTAGGCCACCACGGCTTCTAGGCTTCTAGTTTTTGCATGGACGGATTCTTCGCAGGCGGAGACGTGGGCAACACCTAGTGTTACATAATTCATACTGATAATATTAATGCAAAAGTAACTCTATCTTTCTGTCTGTATGTCTTTCTATCTCCTGTTTACGCTAAGTCTGCTGTATCAACCCGATTTAGATAAATTGGGTATTTAGCAAGTTTTAGATTCTGGGCTTCCATACCTCAGAAGCGTCCATCATCCATCACCAGTCTAAAAGAGGCTTTAAAATATAGTATGTAAATATGTAAAATGAACGCGGATATCTGATATTTGAAACGAAACTTAAATTCGAAATTATACGCGGTTTCGCATATTAATATCAAGTCAGCTCGAGGAGTACGTAGTACCTAATTTAGACGTCCCTCGAGTCAAATACAAATTTCACATCAATTTTCGCGGCTCCGTACTAAAAAGGAAGAATACGAAACCCTTATAGGGACACTTTGTTGTCCCATATGACTGTCGGTCTGTAAAGACCGTTTTTGTCGAGAACGTGTGGAGATATAAAGTTGAAATTATTATCAGTCTGCTACCCCTTTTGAAAAGACACGGCCAATAAAAAAGGTGCTAAAAAAATTTTCACATCTCATCACATTTGTTAGACACAACACTATCACCTGGTATCTGACATCTGGTAGCATGGTGTACGGTTGTGTTGCTCTGAAGATGAGCTCGAAACGCGTCAGTATAGTGCGGTGGTGGTGATAGATGGGTTTGAGTGATTTGAGTGTGTTCTTACAGTGTGGAGGTGGAGGAACTGCATGAACACGCATATTTTGCATAAACTTGACTATCTTAAGGTCGCGGGTGAGCAAAGAAATTCTTTTAGTTCATTGATATGCAGTGGCGTCTTTAGCCCATGTAGCGCTCGTGTGCAATTACTACTTTAGCGCCATCTAGGAAGCGCGCGGCCAAAATGTAATAGGTACAGTCGCCAGCATTAATATCTGACACATCAAGCGTACATAAATATCTGATACGACTCTATTTCTACGGCCGGAAGGACGTGTCAGATATTTTTGCACGCTCCGCTGTGGAAGATATTAATGCTGGTGACTGTACAAAGTGCCGCGGCCGGCGCCCCTAACACCGCTGCGCTCGTGTGCAACGCACACCCTGCACTATAGGTAAAGACGCCTCTGTTGATATGGACCTCCGCAAAGTAACGCCTGAGTCAATAAATTATTTAAAAAAGATGCTTCCATACAAATTGTCGTAACCAAAAAACTTATATGGTACAGTCACCAGCATTAATATCTGCCACAGCGGAGCGTGCAAAAATATCTGACACGTCTTTCCGGCTCAGATCAGATATTTATGCACGCTTGTTGTGTCAGATATTGGTGCTACTACCTTAGTTGTCCTAAGAAATTTGTTATGAAGGTAGCTCTTATAGCACAACCAATTAGACAAGTCAACTAAAGGGCACAAGGTTCATTTCATACATCAAACATAATGGGCATAAAACAAATTAATAGAACCATTTTCATATTTTAATTTTAATTTTAATTTCATTGGACCTGTGTTTAACCATGCCATACCGAAAGCTACGAACGCCACAGGGCATTTAAAGCTGACGTTATTATATATTTAAACTGCTGTAGTACAAAGTAAAATACACGCTGTAGCACAATCATTATTAAAAGCGATAATAATTATCGAAAATAATTTACCGACTGCCATTATTATTATAACGAATCTGAGTTGCCGTAATACATTGAGTTTCAATGCAAATATTTTTAATGGCAGAGCAGATTTTATGACTGATGGTGGACAGGTGTTTGCTATGTTGGTAATATTGTGTTTAGTTTCATTGTAGACTTGTATATGCTCATTCACTAAACGAATCGCTCTTAACTAGTACAACGATGCAATTGTTGTTCGGTCTTTTATTTCATTTATTACACTAGTACAGGGCTTCCTAAACGTATTTGTACTGTGATACCCTTGGTACTTTGCCATTTTTTACGACGCCCCTCAACCCAGCCCCCAAAAATAGGTACATAAAACTTGTGAGCAACAATTTGATTAAAAACATCTGAACAGGACTCCATTGCTAACGGCGTAGAAGCGTGTTCAGATATTTTTGATAATATTTTTGCTTACAAGTTTATGAACTCGACTGTACTAACCTAGTAACAGGTTATCAGGAAAGCACTTTTGGGACATTTATATTTTTTATTAGAAAATACGAACGAAATCAAACCAAGCATAAAAATAATAACCTAACCTAACCAACAAAAAGTTGGAAAACTCCCGACTTTGTCACTTCAAAGTTCAATATCTCAAAAACGGCTGAACCAATTTTGATGAAACATGTCTAACCATCGTTAGAAAACCTGATTTCAAATAATAGAAAAACCGCATTAAAATCGGTTCACCCGTTTAAAAGCTACGGTGCAATAGCCAGACAGACAGACACACATAGTGGTCGAACTTATAACACCCCTCTTTTTGCGTCGGGGGTTTTTTTTAATCGACTGGATGGCAAACGAGCAAGTGGGTCTCCTGATGGTCAGAGATTACCACCGCCCATAGACACCTGCAACACCAGGGGGATTGCAGATGCGTTGCCAACCTAGAGGCCTAAGATGGGATACCTCAAGTGCCAGTAAGTGATTTCACCGGCGGTTAAAAAGAGATCGACACTGCCCCAGGGCATCGCGATGCACATTTTGGGAACCCCTGCACTAGGACGTAAGAGTCTATACATAGTTCGCTCACGTTCTTACCTTTAACTTTTACTCAAAATAGTAGATTTAAAAAAAAACGTTCACCGAGTGTAGGTGGTTCAGTTTGATTCATTGCAGTTGGCGTTCGGCGGATCGGTCAGACAGAGCTATTCGGATAGTTCGGAGCGATTCGATTCTCTCAGATCACACTCTCACTCAAGCTATTGCACTTCTTGTGCTAAGAGCAGAAAGGAAAAGGGAATAGTTCATTTTCGTACAGTTCCATACTGAATACATACTGGGCATAGGCCTCCTCTCAGAAGGGATACCTACACATGATTATCTGCAGATATGCTTGGAAGGCTTGACATCAAAACACTAGGCTTCTTCGGCTTCGATATGTTTTTACCTCCTTAAGTAATACACCTTCTAACCACGATGAGAAGGAAAATTGGTACCCCTAAATTAATCCTTTTTTTATTATGTATGAGTTTTTGTTCTTGAGTCTAGAGTTTTCGAAACTTATATTCAGTCCTCCTTGCTTTTGCAGGTGGTAGGACCTTGTGCAAGGTCCGCCCAGATTGCTACCACCATCTTGCTCGCTAATCCTGCCGTGAAGCAGCAGTGCTTGCACTTTTGTGTTTCGGCGTGGAGTAAGACAGCCGGTGAAATAACTGGCACTTGAGGTATTCCATCTTAGCCTCTAGGTTGGCAAGCATCTGCAATACCCTGGTGTTGCAGGTGTCTATAGACCCACTTGCTCGTTTGCCATCCAGTTGAAAAAAAAAAAACCCTTCCGGTACGGAACCCTACAGACTTTTTTAAATCAACTAACATCGTTAGCAAGGATTTACCCAACTTATTCCTCAACAAGAATTTTTCAGGGGCAAGATGAAGGAATTAAAATTCTTGTCAGTGTCAGTCACCAGTGATTAGGGCCCGAGCTGACGGCTCATTTTGTGTGTCCGTTTACTTAATTAACTTAATTATACGGCGTCATTAAAAACGGCGAGATGATAAAAAAAAGTCGTCTAAGCGTTAAAAAACAGTTGGCCAATTTGTATTTTGCTCGCTGTAATTGGAGTTCTATTTTTTTGATTCGATTGTTATATTGTAGGCGTTCCAGGTGTTACTTTGGAGACGTCCTTTCATAGAATTAACAAGCTTTCATCATCATCATCATCATCATCATCATCATATGAGCCGTAGGACGTCCACTGTTGGAGATAGGTCATGCCGCTTTGCTCTAATAGGAGTAAAAGAAATGAGACGAGAGCTGGCAGCATATTCTGTTGAAAATCAAAACCTTATTGCCTTAACTTTTTTTTTATAACAACTATAAAGGCAAAACAAGATTAACAGTCTATAACCCCATTGAGTTACTTAAACTATATATCTCAAAAAAAAAACTTTCACTGATCAAATCTGTGATGATGTGATGTGTGTGGTTTTTTTTTTTTTTTTATTCGACTGGATGGCAATGCTTATGTTAATTTTTAAACACTTCGCACCTTTAGAATGAAATTGAATCAATAAGAACTCTACTTTTAAGTAACACTCTTGACAGAGTGGTTGAAGAAGTCGGATGATGAAGATCAGTATTGGACTTTCTTGGGAGAATAGTTCGGTGGGTTTACTTTTGCCTGCCACACCGCAGAGCTGGAGTCGGAGTTCATACTTGACAATAGAGAGCGCTGCCGCCTATTCTCACATTTGGTCCCTTTTTACGACATCCACGGGAAGAGGGAAGAGAAGAGAAAAGAGAGAGAAGAAGAGAAAACTTAACTTCATTTTTTTATACAAATTTTAATGTGACTGTTTGAAATCGAATCAGTGTCATCATAAAGGCGCGACAGTTAAGAAAAATTGTTAAAGCTTGCCTGCATTTGTGTTAAAATGAAATGCTTATTTTGCAGAATGATTAATATACTTGCTAACCTAAGCCGCACATTTGTTTTATAAATACGGATTTTTCTCAACTATTCCACATTTCCAGCTAATCTTTATAGCCAAAGGAAAACAAGTAAACAAATAACATTCCGCTGGGAAACAATAAGAGTACTCGAGCGCAGCTATTTTTTAAAATAAACTTCACAATGTTGGCTTCCTTTTTTTATTGTAATTAGTTCAACTGGCCAGGAACTGCGCGAAGTGCTTTCTTGTTCGGCCTCTTAGCAATTCTGAACTTTTCTGAAACGCTATCAAAGATTTCGAAGTGATAAGTTAATTAAAAAAAAACTTTGTTCTCATTTCCCTCGTCCGGTGTTCAAGTTAGAAGAAAATAGCACTTAGCTACATTGTTATACCTAATACATTTCGATAAACTCCGACAATCACGTTCAAACGGCTGGGTTGTTTTCCTTCCATTATGTTTTGAACAATTTTGTTTTGAGAATTAAATAAGAATTTCTATATTGTATGATTCTTTACTGGATTATACCCAATGTAGGACAACAGTGTAATATAGTTTTAATTGACAGTTTTACATGTTTTGATGATTATAAAATTAACTTATATTTATTGTTCTGCTTCTAAAGTATTTTTGTTCTTAAAATACTTAACGGATTATGGTGTCGCAAGTATAAATCAAAATGTTTATTTTCGAAGTCTTACTTTACTCTAAATACATAACAACCAGATATAACACAAACATAGCTTGTCCGACCTTATCTTCAAATTGCAAAAAGCATCCCTAATTAAATTCGACTGAAACGGAAAACAATTGTCTCCAAATATTCGGCAAACTTTCTCCTTATTCGTGAAGTTCCATCGTTCAATTAATAAATCTCTATCGTTCCAAAAGCTTCTGGCGAAGACAGAGCAATCCCACACGAAATCAATTCTTTATTTAGATCTCACTTACCTCCAAAACAATAGAGGAAAAGAAACAAAAACGTCGTCCTCATGCGTCCTATCATCTTCAACTCACAATACCACTTTCACAGTCCCAAACTCCTTCAGCTTTTATAACTAACCATATTTCAATTAAAAACTAGCTGGCCGCTTTTAAAACAATAAACGGACCCATGCTAAGTCCCCAAACAAAATAGGATCGGAATTTAAATTTCAAATTCAAATAACGTTCTGAGAATTCAACGGATTTAACAGATTCGGATACGTTTGCCCTCTCGGGAGTCCCGCTTAGCACTGAAGAGAACCACCTGACTGGGGCAACGTCAGATTTGCGCGGGAAAACGCGATTGTCAACGAAATTTATATAGCGCCGTTGTGTGTACTGCGATAAAACTCGATTTAGTCGCCTTATCTTATTAAACTGTGGCTCTTTACCTCCAGCGAATCATTTGGGAGAATTTAAGGGAATATTGTCGGTCGGACTGCCAGTTATCCGTTTGAATGGTATCGCATATTAACATTTTATTTAAATATTTGCTTCACATGCTCACACCTGATTGTTCTTAGTCTATATTGATAACGGTTTTGGGATTACTACGGGCAGGATAAGTATTGAAAATTGACGATGAATGTATTATTTCAATTGGAAACTTTCGGTATCAGAGCTTTATCTTAAAGCGCGTCTCAGAGCGTTATATTAAATTAGCCGTTGCCCTGGACTTTGTAAAAAAAAAAAAATTATATGTCAAAGTTAATATATCTTTATTCAATTTAAGCTTATAACAAGCACTTATGAATATCAAAAAAAAAATACTACCGGTTCGGAAAAACCTCTGTTGAGAAGTTGTTGGGACATTTCTCTGATATAGACCTTACAAATACAAGTCATCTTTATTGAACACTACAAATCAGTATTCGTAGAGTAAAAATGGAGGGTAGGAAAGGCCTAAAGTAATTATCATAATGGCACCGGTAAACTGAAATTACCTTATCTCCTTCATGGGTGCTATATAAATTAGTGCGACAGCTTCTAGTCTCTTAAAAATTCTCCAGATCTTCAGCTATTTAAATTTACACACACACAGACACGCGCGCGCGCATACACACACACGCACGCACGCACGCACGCACACACACACAGCCAGGGAATCTATTTAAATGAAAACAAAAACCACGAAGCACGAAGGGTACTATCTATACAACATTCATTAGACATTAGCAGAAAACGGCAAAAAAATCAATCACGTTCTTTTTTTATTTAGTATTTGTTGTTATAGTCACATAATTTGTGAAAATTTCAACCATTTAGCTATCATGGTTCAGGAGATACAGCCGGACACGGACGGACGGACGGACGGACAGCGAAGTCTTAGTAATAGGGTTTCCGTTTTTACTCTTTGGGTACGGAACCCTAAAAAGAATTCCTAAAACTTATGAACAATTTGTAGAATTTAGACATAAAAGCTATTGATAACCTAGGTTGGAGTTCCGTACATTGTACAATAGGTAATTGTCGTTTGCTGTTTTATTTGCCTTCTTACATAACATGATATTCTGCACCCTTCACCACCTAAAGCAAGGTCTCACAGTTAGCGGTTCATAAAATGCCTAGCGTTTCACTCAGTACTTTGGATGACCAAATAGAGTGGTGAGATGAGATGTTTTTACGTGAAAGTAAGTTTTGTGCGATGGCTCTTAGAGCTTCTGCACACTAGCGTTTTTGCCGGCGGTTTCTCGGCGGAGCCGGAACGCGGCGTGCACGCGGCGAGCGCGCTGTGGTATCTCCGCTGCGGCGATTAAGGCACGTACGGTCTTAATTATACGGTCGGCGTCACTGCGGCAGCACGCTGGCGGCAAATCCTACCCACAGTGATAAACATAGATAGGCAGCAAGTGTAAAGGGTTGGGCTGTAAATCAGCGCTGTGTGCATGCGCACTTTGTGTGCGTCCACAGCATACGCTGAGCCCAATCCATTTATCACACTTATAGCTTATAGTACTTAGTTATGTTAAAAGTAGTTATAAGTTTAATGTGGAAAATATCTTCCATTTATTAATAATGTTCATGTTGCTCTTAGTGTGTTAATAAAGGCTTATTCTATTCTATTCTATCTATTCTAAATAATAGCGGAGATATCGCAGCGTGCTCACCGCTGCACGCCGCGTGCGCACCGCGTTCCCGCTCCGCCGAGAAACCGACGGCAAAAACGCTAGTGTGTACAAGCCCTAAGGTATGTTTCATTCAAATCAATTTAGCTGTATAATAATATTTAGCTATATATAATATTGGGGGGTTTCCAAAGTTGATCAGGTTATAAAAATGCGATATTATTCGTTCGAGACAGCTTCTTCAGTTATACCTATAAGCAATGTAGGTACAGTCAGCACCAAAAGTAGCTGTACAATTTTGTACTTTGACGTGACTGTAAGCCACGTACTAAACGCCATACAAGATTGTCAATGTGTCAATGCGTCAGAGTTAAAAAAGTGATCCGCTAATTTCGTTGCTGAGTGTACCTATTTATGATCCCATTCGGTTACGATTCGTGCCCATTTACCACAATTTATATATGATAATTTCTTAGAAGGCTTCGACCATTTATATCGATGCTTTAGTCAAAGGCTTACGAGTATTTCAGGTATTCGCACGTTTTCTTATTTGCTCCCTCAAAAACCTAAATAAACAGAAATACCCATATTTTCTTCTCTTATGAAAACTCGTATCACTTCGGTATGTTGCCTATACCCCTATGAAAAGTTAGGTGTAAACTACATAAGGTGCATGGTGCTGACTTTGCTCAGGGTTCAGGCTGTTAGATTTCTTGGCAATAGGCAGGCCATACAGGAACGAGCACGAACCGGAATGCTTTGCATTGGCGGGCTTCTCTGTAGGAGGACCAACATAACCAGAGTTGCAGGCTTATGAGCACAGGTGGCCTTCGTTCTATAGTGGAAGTAGTCCGTCTGATGAAGGTACCAATTGTTTTTTTTTATTTGACTGTATGGCAAACGAGCAAGTGGGTCTCCTGATGGTAAGAGTTCACCACCGCCCATAGACACCTGCAACACCAGGGGGATTATATGCGTTGGCAACCTAGAGGCCTAAGATGGCATACCTCAAGTGCCAGTAATTTCACCGGCTGTCTTACTCTCCACGCCGAAACACAACAGTGCAAGCACTGCTGATTCATGGTAGGATTAGCGAGCAAGTGTTTAGTTTGTGATAAATTTTTCGCTTCCACAAAAACCTGAATAGATACGAAATAGAAGTTATAATCGTGCAAAATTGACCCGTAACACGAGAGCGAAGTCGCGGGAAAAGACTAGTTTGTAATATTAGCAGAAATCGTAATGCAAGTTCATAAGTATAGGTAGGTGCTTAGATTGTGAACGACGGTCCGCAATTTGTCAAAAGCTAATCAATTCTTTCCCCGTCCATGAAAGGAACTAATTTGAAAATGCTTATTGATTGTGGAAGTCGTAAGTTACATTGAAATCTACGTTGATTTTCTATAGAAATTTAAGAGTATTTCACCATTGCGAGCCACCAGTTCGGAAAACAAGCTAAGTGCTTATCTTCTTTCGGGTTTAAAGGCATGCCCGTCCATCTCAGTGAATCTGGATAAAAATCTGCCACAGCAAAGCAAGCAAAAATCTGACACGTCTCACCGGCGCTAGAAATAGAGTCGTATCAGATATTATGCACGCTGTGTTGTGTCAGATATTGGTGCTGGTGACTGTACATAGTTATATGTACACATTAGTCATACAGTGACCTCCTTCTAATCAGTTTACTAAGAAAATCTTATTATTGCAATATTATAACGTTTCAAACTTTCGTGATTCTCACACATAGTCAAAATACCATAAACGGGACTTATCACGCTATTTTTACACGAGTAATATTTACCTCGACGTTTTAGCAACGTTACAGTTGCCGTGGTCACGAGTAGACTGAAGTATGGGGTGTCAAGCCTGCCTAGCAGCGCGAGTTCTTCGAACTACCCGCCTTGATCACTAATAGTACCGGCACTCGTATCACGAACTACCCGCACTTGGTCACTTTTATTAGTCACCCTATCACACCGACACACAACACTAACAACGTCCGATTGTCCCTCCGAACATTCATCCCGACGCCGACACTTATTAATAACAGGATTCCACGAAGATGAAAGCTATACCCATCATCCCGGTTGAAATTCTTATGCTTTTTTATTTCAACTGCTTATTGCAATATTGTCATAAAATCTATAATTTACTACTACATTTTTACGACCAAGACTTCCTTGATGATTTCACACCATATCAAATCAAGGTGATTTTCTAAGCACTTGTTAACAAGATAAAGCACGTCCAAAACATTAGTATAAAATCCCTGGAGCTGCGACTCCACATTCATTCTATTCTTAACCGCCTCAGTGGTAGTATCAACTTGTCTTCAAAAACTTTGATTAAACTCAGTGATCCAGTAAAAAGTCTTTTGATTGATTTCTTCTCCAACGAGAAGTGGTGGCAGCAACCCGAACGCAGTATTCAATCAAGCAATTACGCGTATCTCCAAAATCCACGAGCACTTAACTACATACATAGGGTTGTATCTTTTGAGCCGTAATGTATCTGTTTTGACTATTATATTCACAGAGAATGCAACAGCAGAGTATGTACATACGCAGCAAGCCCAGCTTAACTACCATGCTTTGTGGCGAACAAAGGTTTTTTTTCTGTTTTAATATTCACGACTTATGTCTTACCAAACGACGCAGTAAAATATCAAACAAGTAACGTTGCTTTACTCATTTATCCTTGAACAAACAGAAGCACGCCCGCGGGTGAAAAGGGCAACATTTTACACCGCTTTAAAGGGCAGTTAAACAATTTTTAACTGAATCAGATAAACTTGGACACATGCCATTTGCGGCGGGCAAATTTACCCCGCCCCCCGTTAATAGGACCGTACCCTGCTAACCGGGCAACCAGGGTTACCTGAAATGTGGATTTAGGGAGAGGTCCCAAGGTGCTCATAAACGCGCGGTAAACGATAACACGATCATAATTTAAAATATGTTTCGGGAAAGATTGATGAAGGGATTTGCCAGTTTTTATTGATGTTATTGAAAACGGGCAAAGTTGTGTAAAATTATTTACAGCATATCGCACGAGTATTAATATAAATTGGCGAGCGTAAGTATATTTAGGAGGGTTTGGATCGCAGTTTCTATGCTGGTCCAGTGCAGATTGAGAATTCACACACACCATTGTATTGCGTCGCAGGTTTGTGTAGTTTTCCTTACAAACCCGCCCTTCCCTACCCATCTCCCTTATTCTAACTAAGAGAAGGCCTGTGCTCACCAGTGGGACGTATATAGGCTTAAATATGAGGTAAGTACGGTTACTTTGATTGTATTCCTTATTACATTGAAAATACATCGCTTGGAACACCTGGATGCCAAACGTCTTACTATAAAGACCCGGCCGAGACCTTCCTACACTTACACGTATAATGATAGTGGTAAATTACATTGCGCGCCTTGTAATAGGACCTTTAAGACTAAGTTTGGCTTTGCCAGCCATATTCGGGCACATAATAAGCAAGCCTAAAGGTTCGCCTTTGTCGGACACGACATGGAGGACATCACATTGAAAAGAAAAGAACAACCTAAACTATATATGGCCCAAGCCCTTTTGTTCTAAGAGGAGGCCTGTGCCCAGCAGTGGGACGTATAGGCTGGGATGATGATGATGATGAACCTAAACTAACTTAAACTTAAAATACCTACATAAAAAAAAAAAATATATAATGAAAACTAAAACAAATGATTTAAACCAGACCCCTTAGACAAGGTTCCGAAGATGCTAGAATTTGGCTAATGAACGCTGAACCCAGCTATTATTTGAGTGGCAACATTATCCAAATGTCATGGGCAAACAGACCAAAGAGTATAAGAAAACAGACACTTGAGCTTGTACTATTATCTATTCTGTGACTTGTTGAGCTCGTTTAGGGGCTTACATGTCCAAATGTCAAAAGTCCAGGTGTCAATTGGTCCATAATCAAAAGTCCGAAGGATGAAACGTCCTAGTTCTAAAAGTCCTAGCGTCAAAAAGTTCACGGTCAAAAGTCCGAAAGGATGAAACGCCTAGTGTCTGAAAAGTCCTAGCGTCAAAAAGTCCATGGCAAAAAGTCCGAAGGATGAAACGTCCTAGTGTTTGAAAGTCCTAACGTCAAAAAAGTCCATGGTCAAAAGTTCCGAATGATTCAACATCAATATTGTCTGAAAGTCCTAGCATCAAAAATCCATGGTCAATAAAGTTCGAAGGATTAAACGTCCTAAGTTCTGAAGGCCTGAAATCCCATATATGTTCTCATTGTATAAAGATGTGACTAACACAACTACGAGTAAATGATAAATATAACTGAAATAGATTAGAGAGCTAGATTGCTCATCTGCATTATTTCCAGTCTATTATCTAACACCCTGAGGCCCATTCTCGGTAAGATCCAGAATGTCGTGTACAGTGTACATGTCGTGTCGAGTCAACGCGAATGACCAGCTGGTCCAGTCATGCAGATGGACTGGGGCCTCATTCTACATTGTCTCCTTTCCATATTGTTATCGTATTGTCTTACGTAGTGTAGCTCTTATTGACTTGACATAAAGGCGATCGCGTCGAAAACAATTTCATTGAAATAGGTGTAAATAAAACCAAAATAGATGAGACCCCTGGACTCTCGGACATATGGACTATCCGACATTAGGGCATTATAAATTCGAACTTTTTGACAATGGACAATGTGACACCTGGAACTATCGGACATATGGACTATTCTGAATTAGGGCATTAATAACCTTCGAACTTTTTGACAATGACAATGTGAACACCTGGACTCTCGGACATGTGGACAATCCGACATTAAGGCATTATAACCTTCGAACTTTTTGACAATGACAATGTGACACCTGGACATTCTGACATTTGGACATGTATGCCTAAACGGCTGAGCTTAGTACCTTCGTGTGTTAATATAGAGTATTTTGGAAGTTTACTGCTAAAACATGGGTAAAACCAAAAGTGGTGTGCGACAGATTATTTATACCATAATAAACAAATTCAAACAAAAACAAGCAGAGAGGAAAGCCTTGTTCAAACAAAAAAAGTGTTTAGAGTCTAAACTTTAGATGCGGTGACTGAATTTGTAGGTTAATAGGCACGCCAAAATATTTTGATACTAATGTCCCTTTCAGAACTGGTCAGTACAATTGTGGTTCTTACGATTCAGTTTTTTCTCAAAAATATTCGAATGAACCTTTTGACGTTCAACATATCGTTTTAAATAATTCCTTATATTCCAAAGGGCATGCGATAAACAGAAGCATAAAGTAGGCACATTCTTATGCCTAAACGTCACTTTTGTACGGCAGAGAAGCTTCTATAAGTACTTGTACTATTACTTGTATGACCAGGAATTACTTTTTACAGAGTAGTCTGATATCATAATATATTTATTTTTATTGGATAGGGTATACTTTGAAATTTGTAATATGTAAATTCGAAAAACAAAATACCCCAAGAGTGGGAAAAAATTATAAAATAAATACTTTTGAACAAAATAATTGAACCGCCGAAAAGAACCAAAAAGCAAGAAATAATAAACCTTTTTCTCCTTTCTCTTCTATTTAACCTTATAACTTAAGTAAGTAAGGTATTTTCTTTAATCTTTAACGCTAAAATGAGTATTGAATAAACAATGTGAGACTGTGTGATGTGTGCGGACCGGGAGACGAGATGTCGGTAGGCCTCCAACAAGATGGAGCGACGACGTGGTTAAGATCGCGGGATCGCGGTGGATGCGAAAAGCACAAGACCGGTCTGAGGGGAGAGCCTTGGGGGGAGGCCTATGTCCAGCAGTGGACGTGTTTCGGCTGGCATGATGATGATGATGAATGTGAGACTAAGAGACAGGCCTAGCCTAGTGTAATTCACACGGATTGGTAGTAGGTAAACAATCATACAATTCCAAAATTCTGCGAGGACGGAGCTGGGAAGAACAGAAGTGAAGAATAGACTTCCATTGCCACCACACGAATTTAAGACATTCTCAAACACACCAACAGAATATTTACAAATATCACCCAAGTCGCTACCTACTATTTTTGGCTTTTGTGGTTGTATGATTTCGATCTTGCTGATCCGCCACCCGCCACTTCTGTATTATATACTCTGTGCTTCTGTCTAAGTAGTCATCCTATTCTTTGTAATTGTTTTACCTACTATTAATAAATTACATAAGACTACAATTCCAAAGTCCATACGGAACATGAATACTGAATACTGAAATATTTTGCTGTCTAAAAATAATCGCGAATCGAAAATGGAAATAAAATATCTCCAATATCGTTATATTTAACCGCTTTTCACTCCGTTACGTAGCTTTCGTTTGTTTATCTGTTAAACACAGTTTCTTTGTTAGATATAGATTTACCGTTCATCTAACAAATGCAAGAAAGTTTTGTATTTCTTATTTTAGGTCGTTTATCGTTAGATTGTTTTTCATTCCAAATTTTTACTTTTACGGTCATCCCGTAAAACCTAAATTGAAAATACAAACTGAAATATTGATGCACAGAAAAACCAGAAAAATAAGACCATCACTGGGAATCGAACCCAGGTCCTCGGTAATCCGTACCGCGTGCTATACCGCTACACCACTGATGGTCAACGGTACCGACACGAATTTCCCCTGTGCACCATCCCCATCCCTATGCGTTGACCATCAGTGGTGTAGTCGTATAGCACGCGGTACGGATTACCGAGGACCTGGGTTCGATTCCCAGTGATGGTCTTATTTTTCTGGTTTTTCTGTGCATCTATATTTCAGTTTGTATTTTCAATCAATCGTTACTTTGCGGAAGTCCATATCAATGAACTGAAAACATTTGCTTTGCTCACTCGCAACCTTATGATAGCTACGTCTATGCAACAAATGTGTGATAATGCAGCTCCTCCACCTCCAAGCTGTAAGAAAACATACAAATCAAACAAACCCAACTATCACCACCACACTACACTAACCCATTTCGAACTCAACCAGAATGTTATGCATTTTTCAATATACGTATTAATTATTAGGCCAAATAAGTGTTATACTTTTTAATTATTATATCAATTCAATGTTATGCGAATTCATATTATGACAATTATTGTTTTGGGGAATAAGGGGCACCCCTGCTTTTGTCCAAATAAATATCACAAAATATTTTGCACAAATTTAAACCACTATTTTCAGACAACATTGAAAAGGTATGTAATATAAAAAGCAATCATCGAGGATTTGTCGGTAGCAGTTTCAATAAATTTAAGACTACTATTCCAACGTGGACTCTAATATCCTTTGCGGAAATGAATATCCACTCGTATAGGAAATTAAGGTCGCGATAATACGATATTGACTTTCCCTCGCTGGCTGCATGCTGATTTCTTCAGCATAACAATGTTTTGAGCATTTCTCTTGTAAGTAGGGCAAACCTTGGCTTATCGGTGATACTGCGTTATAATCTTACACTGAGCTCACAATGGCGAAATGCAAGCAATAAGGGCTACCGTTTTCGCGCTCACTAGTTGGCGCCACTGTTGACAAAGAGGTCTACAGTGGCGCCAACGAGAGGTTAAAACAAAATTTTCATTTAAATCATATTTAATACCTTAAAACCGTACCATAAAAATATCGAGCATGCCACAGTGTTGCGTAGTCCCGTTTGGTTCGAAAAAAAGGGAGGACAAAGGTTTCCGAAAGACAATACTGTTTTAAAACACAGACATTCATTGCCCCGTAACGCATATTTGCCATAACAAATTTCAAGTATTGCAAAATATTCACAAAATTATTCTAATTACAATAAAAGCGTAGCGTAGCTCACCAAAAAAAATGACATTTGACATTTCGGAGACCTCTCGCTACACAAGCGCCTCTAGCGGCGAATTCATACGCTACAGCCCTCATCAAATCGCTGCCAACCCAATCCTTACATTTCCTCCTAGTGAGATCTGTGCAAGACAATAAAGTAGTATCACCGAATTACGAAGTATCACTGATAAACCAAAGTTTGCCTAACTACCTCAAAGTCAAAGTCATATATTTATTCAATTTAGGCTATTATAATAAGCACTAAAACATTTTAAAAAAAAACACCGGTTAGAAAAACGTCTGTTGAGAGAAGCCAGGCAAGAAATTCAATGAAGTGTTAATATTTCTTTTAAAACAGATGTATGTACAATGTTATTTTATGACTTACATCACAAGTACTTATTTAACACTACATTATAACATACTATTTAAAATATCTAAGGGATTGCCAATTCAGATCGGAATTATTTCGAAACATTCCTCTCTATGACCATGACCAAGATCCTATATAACGTGATAAGCGTGATTATACCAATAAAAGAGTAGGTTCTTTTATAGGTACAAATAAGATTTATGACATTTGAAGTAACTTTATCTTTTTATATTGACTTTCGATTAATTATTATGTCTCCAATAAACAACAATAGCCCATATAACTTGTCGAAATTATCACAACGGGACCGTTACAGGGGCGTTAATATTTATAGCGCCAATTCCGGTGTAGCGTCACTCGCAGTGAATGGATGTTTGTTTGTTGTAAATTAACCTATAATATTATATATTCGAAAGTTTGTAAGTGTGCGCGTGTGTTATGATAGATAGATAGATAGATAGAATCTTTATTCAAAACAGCATACAAAGCTCAAAGTGCAATAGAAAATATACAATAATACCTTTTAACTTAAAACTAGCATCAAAATAAAGTTCACTTATTATTGTTTAAATTGATAAATTGAGAGCCCTGCGACGATGTCTAGAATAGGCGCTGACTCAGCATATACTGCAGTAACCTGCAGTGCTGATATTCTGTCAGAAACCCATGGTGTTTGCTGTACAAGGCAATCAGTCTGTGCCTCTTTAATTATTCTGTGGTGTTTGCTGTACAAGGCAATCAGTCTGTGCCTCTTTATTTATTGTATGGGTGCGTGCGTGCTTGTGTGCGCGCTTGTATATGTATTATTTTTTGACGGTGGAAGCATTTTAAGGTGTTTATTTTTAGCTTATTAACTAAGGGCATACTTGCTTTTGGTTCATAATTTTTCTTTAATTTTATTTATTTATTTATTAAAGGAGAACCAACAGCTTATATAACAATGTATGATTATGAAAATAGTGACACATAGCCAATTACAGGATCTCACAAATAGTCTAAAATACAAGTTTAAGCTTAACTTAAACGAGATGACGCGTGCTACATCACACACTACTCAAAAACTTAATTTTTCAATCTCACTCTAATTTTGAAATCAGGCAGGCATTGCTCTGTTTAATAAACTAGAATAAAGCGCTGCCACTATAATATTGAAATTTCTGTCTTTTTTGTTTGTAAGTATTTATTTTATTTTAAAAATGACTTTCTGCCAAGTTTCTTGCGTCGCATTCTTTTCGGGAATGATAGTGATTTCGAAAGCGCTGGTACTTAAAAAGTGTCATTTTTGTTATATAAGAGGGGGCAAACTAGCAGACGGGTCACCTGATGGAGAGCGAACACCGTCGCCCATGGACACCCGCAACACTTGGGAAATCACAGGTGCGTTGCTGACCCTTTTAGAATTGGTAGGCTTCGTTTTTTAAAGATCTCTAAGTTTGTACGCTCCAGGAATGTTGCCGCAGTAACCTGATTCGATCTTCGTCGTGCGAGGAAAGAAGTTTCGCTTAAATCGCACGGTGCTAGATTGCATATCATCAATTAATTAAAATGGTGTAGCTATTTACTGTCGTAAATGAGCTAGGATCACCAAGTTTCATATCATTCATCTAAAACATGAGTGTGCAATTCACAGCTGAACAACAAAAAAAAATAAAGAGGTCATCGACCTGCTTGAATTTTAAATAAAAAAAAGGTACTTGGGGTTCGAGTCCCATGGTGAGGATGGAAAGACAGACGGTTCCTCGAAGTGCGGCAGTGGAATTTAGCCGCAGGCAGCAATTCGAACAGTTCGTCAGAACACTCCCCATGATAAATACGGTATAATATGCAGAGAGACGCCACATCCCTCCACAAAGCCAAGGATCGAGTAGGCCAGAGAGCGCCTGATTATCGACAAATCGAACAGCTCTACGTTGGATGCGGTCAAATGGTAGAATTTGGTACTTGGGTGCCCCAGCCCAGAGATGAGAACAGTCAGTGACACAACCGTACACCATGCTATCAGTTGTTAGAACCATTGTTGTTACCAGTTGTGGTTGTTAGAGTCTAACAACTGGTAGCATGGTGTACGGTTGTGTCACTCTGAAGATGAGCTCTGGTTGAGTTCTGAACCGCGTCAGTGTAGTGTGGTGGTGGTGATAGAATGGGTTTGTGTGATTTGTGTTGTTCCTTACAGTGTGGAGTGGAGGACTGTATGAACACGCATATTTTGCATAAGCTTAGCTATCGTAAGGTCGCGGGTGAGCAAGGAAATTATTTTAGTTCATTGATATGGACCTCCACAAAGTAACGCCTGATTCAATAAATTACATATACAATATATTTTTGTATGTTAGAAAATAAATTGATATCGTAATTAAAAGTTCTTTGTATCAACATTGTTGGCTACTAACTCGGATTTACCTGGTATTTCTGATTACAATTAAGTAGTCAAAATACCACGCACAGGACTTATCACGCTAATACACACGAGTAATATTTACCTCGACGTTTCGGCAACATCACAGTGGCCGTGGTCACGAGTAGACTGAAGTGTGGGGTGTCAAGTCTGCCTAGCAGCGCGAGTCCTTCGAACTACCCGCACTTGATCACAAATAGTACCGGCACTCGTATCACGAACTACCCGCACTTGGTCATTTTTATTTGTCACCCCATCACACTGACACACAAACACTATCTGTATTTGTGCTAACACGTCCGATCGTCCCTCAGAACATCATCCCGACGCCGACACTTATTTACAACAGGATTCCACGAAGTGAAAGCTTATATCTATCGTCCCGGTTTAATTTTATGCCTTTTATTTCAACTGCTTCACGTACCATTCTTGAGTAAAAATGACGTTCCGTGGAGAGAATTTTGGGATTGTGAAGCTCAATCCAGTGGTTTGGTCCGGATTCCAATAAATGCTCGGCTATGGCTGACTTATTTATCTGGCCATTTTTAACAAGCTGCAATATGTTCAAATTATGCAGATTGCACATAAAGGCGAATTTCCGTATTTCAGATCCTATTGCGTAAAGAAACTCCGAGCTTAGTTCTCTCCATCAACTTTAGTCTTCTGCGACAATTATAAAGAGTAAAAACAAAAACGTTGTGAAACATTCTACATAAAACAACCAAACAATCAAAGTATGTGCCAGAAAACAAAAAATATCTATGCCTCAGTTTCCTGGAACCTTCAAATAAATCCCATTTTCCTTGTTTTTCTATCCACCGAGCCGGGCTTGGTAACTCTCTTATTCATAAAACGATTCCCAACGAACTTGCAACGGTAAATAGAGGTGATTTATTTAAAGAATAAAGTTTTATGAGCAATTAAACAAAAAAAGAGAAAAAAAATTATTTCTCTGATTTTCTATTTAATATTCTAAATTGTCAAAGTTTGTGACAATGTTAATGCTACTTAATACGGCTAGATAGCTGTTATTGAGAGAATTAACTGAAAACCTTGTGGTGCTTATTCATACTTAGATTATACGAATTGTTGGTGTCAAGTCCCGAGTGTTTAATAAATGTATGGTATATATATCTTCTTAGTACTCATAACGGGAGCGTATCTTGTCGTATAGTTTTTACAAGTTATAATGCAATATGATTTAAATATAAATTTTGTTTTCTCGCCCGTAATAACAAACTAACCTCTATACTTCAGGCAGGACCTTTGTCTACAGTGGCGCCAACTGATGAGCGCGAAAACGGTAGCCCTCTTTGGTGTCAATTTCTGCCGTGAAGTTTTCAACCCCCGACTAGCCCCCGACGCCAAAAAGGGGTGTGAGTTACAAGTTTGATACAAATGTCTGTCTGTCTGTGGCATCATAGTTCTCAAACGGATGGATCGATTTCGATGCGGCTTTTTACGTGAAAGCAAGCTTATTAACTAAGTTTCTTCAAAATCAGTTCAAGCGTTTTTGAGATTGAACTGTAAAACGATAATGTCGGGGGTTTTACAACTGCCTAAGTTGTTTTTTTTACATATATTTTTTTATTCTAGTTTTATAATACGAGCGTGTAAGTACTTGGCCGAAGCCATAAAGTTCTGTACTTCTTTGTTACTACCTCCACAAATCATTTTACAAATTCAAAAAACATTCATTTGCATAAACTTTTTATAAACAAAAGCGAGCATTTAAATGTAAATTTTCTTTTTTCTTTGAGATACAACAATAACTTAAATATCTCGACGAGACTTTAATACGATAAAAAGCATCGTCTACTTATAATAAAAAATAATGACATAGCTGACTAAAGTGTTCTTGCAATACAAAGCTACAAATTACTCGTACTATTGCACCTTCGCCATTCCCTGAAATTCTTTTTAAGATTATTCATGAAAGTTTAATCGACGTTAATAGCTCTTCAGCTTTTAAATGTAGAGTTTTTTAATGACTTTGAGACAAAATACTATGTCTCGCGATGTTAAACTTCACCGTTGAGCTTTTGCAGTGTATCTAGTCTATGAGGTTCGATAATGAATATGGAATTTTTTGACGACTCAGTTCGAGGATGTTTTTTAAATGGCGGGCGGAGCCGTGAGAGTTAAAAGGTGCACGGTGAAAATCTATACAATTTGAAGCTATGCAAAGACATACTCGCAAAGACTAGGTACAACGCTCGAAGTCATTAGTTTCCACTTTCTCAGAAACAGAGCGCTGATTTATGAACTTTGATTTGTGCCGCCGCAACTGTTTCTTCATTGCATTTCTAACTGTTACTCTTAACTTCTGCGCCCCGCGTTAATTCGGCAGTTTAACGGTATAAAAAATAAGTTGCTGCTAAAAAATGTTATTGATACAAGGTTATTTTTCTGACTGCTTTTGCATTGTCATCCAAGCATCCAACTTACACCGTGTACCAAATTTTAAGTCAATCCAAACACTGAGTGATTCAGCTGATTTGACCCAAAGAACATTTACAGTACAATGACTCTTTATTGTACACCAAGTAAGCGATTCAAAGCAAGCCTTATCGCTTAAGATAGAATCCAAGAAAACAGTTAACATTATAGTTAACATTATAGGGCAAGTTAAATAAAAGCTTGTACAAGTCGGCTGAAAACGATAAATATTTAATGTTAAATATTGAAAGAGTGCTACTAATTAACTTGTAAGCCTTTAAGCAGCGTTTCTACCAATAATGTGCGAGGATGTGTTGCGAGGAATATGTTTGTCATCCTCGCACAGCACATCTCTGGCGGAAACAGCTGAGCGGAGCGAGGCGAGGTAAATGAAGCATTCCTATTGATTCATGGAAAACATATTATTATATTCCTCGCTAAGATTGCTTTTTGAAGTCTTTTTGTATTTTATATTTCAACTCCAAATTTTGTTACTTTTACGGAAAAAGACTCCAAAAACCAATCTTAATTTGATTGCTTAATAACGACATCTCTTGTTCGGGTGAGCGGTTAGTTCCAATGGAATGCTAAAAGTTTCTCGATGAGGGCTACAGCATAGATGTCGCTAGTGTCGCTGCTTAAGTGGCTAAATAAGAAACAAACAAGCTGGGTTATGTGGTGCATAGGAGAAATTCGTGTCTGTACCCCTGTCCAGTGGTGTAGCGGTATAGCACGTGGCACGGAATGCCGAGGACCTGGGTTCGATTCCCAGCGCTGGTCTATTTTTTTTGGTTTTTCTGTGCATCTTTATTTCAGTTTGTACTTTCGATATATATTCCTCGCAGCACATCCTCGCACATTATTGGTGGAAACGCTGCTTTAGGCTGTGAAAAGTTTCCTTTTTAATTAAGTATACTTAATATAAGTATTATCATTATGATTTTTTCCTGAATTTTCCAGCCACAATTCAATACCTATGTTTAATTTAAGAAGTAAGGCCACAACGACCTTTTTCGGATGAAATTTACGACAGTGCCAGGAAAATTTCATTTGCTAAGTCGAGATCTTTTAATTAAAGACTTTAACGAATCCATCTTTCATAGGTATAGGTAGGTTTAAACTGCCATTTACTTTTGGGGTCCCAAAAGGGCCTTCTTATAATTACATTCGTTTTCAGAGCGTCATTGATTAAAATTGTATGTATGCTGACGATACCTAGGTATCATACTTATAGATATGTTTCTACTAAATGATTGCAAAAGTATGCGTGTATGTTTGTTACTTCTCCAAGTTTAAACAGCTGGAAAGATTAAGATTAAATTAAGTGAGTAGATAGCTGGACATCTGAATTAATACATTAGTTACTTTTTATCCCGATACCTACTCTCACGGGATCGGAATAAAATTCGAAATTTCAACCGCTTAGTTCAGAGTTGTCACATTTGACAAAGATATTTCATTAGTAATGACAGGACAATGTTAATAAAATCTACGCTATAATTTTTAGGTATTCCCATGGAAAACTGCGGGTAAAGTATATAGTTTGGAATAATTTCATTTGGAAGATATAATTTCAAATTTTCCTGGGATAAAAGGATTATATCTAGAAATTGACAATTCCAAAAAGTTTAATGAACAATTTTCTTCTAATTCTTTTTTGAACTTTATTTTTACGTGTTTGTAATTTATGGTTTGAATGACAAACACGTGATTATATGAAAACTCAAAGTCAAAGTCGAAATTCTTTACTCAATGCCTTACACATCCCACCTTATACATTCCCAGCAAGTACATAATCGTCAACATAGATTAACATTTGTTTCTTTTTATCTCGGGAAAATATAATGCCATCGCATGAGGCAGACAAAAGTCTGTAGGTAACATTTCTTTGTATCTACGTTGTGTTAGGGCCGAATATCTCTCGAACGGAGACCGCGGATCGGCAAACGCAGCGTAGGATGTCCATCAACGAGATGGACTGATGAACTGAGAAGCCGCAGGTGCACGGTGGAAGCAACCCACTTCCAACCGAAGCAACTGGAGGTCTACGTCCAACAGTGGACGTCTTAAGGCTGCATGATATGATGATGATGATCTAAGTTGCACTGAAGGTTAGAATCCCTATGGAAGATTATAGACAAAGTTATAAATAACTGCAATCACCGTCTGACAGAGCTTAGAGAATTTCAAACGGGGCGTAAAGTGGCTTAATTAAGAGACGTTTTAAATTAATTGATACTTAAGCGACTGCTTTGTTAAGTTACATTTAAAATATAATGTCTGGTAGTAGTCAGGTAAAAATATTGTAAGTACCTACATTTATTGAATGTGGATCAAATAGTACACCGTTGTACCCTAAGTTGTACTCTAAAGAGCATTAAGTGCAAAACTGCGTTGATGTAGAAAAGTATACTGGGAAATTAGAAATACTTAATAAAATTCCTGCTGATATAAGGGAATTAAAAATAAATATTTTTAAAATGAAATTGACATGGTTATTGTTAGGTAAGTGTTGATTTACCATAGAACAGTTTTTAAATTATACCTTTTTTTGCCTGCGTAGAGATTCAATGGTGCTTGTGAACTTCCCAATGCGCAATGGGCCCGCATGGGAACTACGGCCTAAGCCTACTCGCTCTGAGAGGAGGTGTGGCCAGCAGTAGGACTGTAAACTTAGTCAAATATTTAACGTTTTATGGCCCTTACCAGCCATAAAACATAGAATGAATGAATAAAATTTCAATCTCGGAAACAATTAATACTGCTAATTGAATGACGGAGTCGGGACTCAATAATTCATTTAGCAACCTTTGATGCAATTTCGATACTGAAAGAATTTAATAATAGACAAACTTAAATTAGGTTTATTACCTAAAAAAGTTGGCATTAATATTAAAATTAAGCTAACAAAATTTTAGATTAAGTTCGTTAAGTTGCTACACTTTTGACAAGTGGTCGTCGACGTCGGATAGGGATCAGTAGTGAAACTGCATGATGAAAATCTTCTTGGGAAAATAGTATGGAGGTTACCCCTTGACTTCCACACCGCAGAGCTAGAGTCGGGAGTTCGTAGTTGGTAAAAGATTGCGCTACTGCCTCTCACATTAAGATCCTTTAGTTGACTTATACAACACGGGATGAGATGGGTCTGTACCTGTCCTTTCTTAAACTAGGTAAATAGATAAATACATAAATAATATTATTGCTATAGAATGTATTTTAACGCCTGGAAGAGGTTTTCTGATCCATGAAGGAGCTGTTGAAGGGCTACCTTCCATTGACACTTAAGCGGAAACTCATTGACATGTGTATACTGCCCATCCTAACTTACGGTGCTCAGACATGGTCCTTGGCAGAAATTCAGAAGTCCAAGTTGAAAGTCTGCCAAAGAGCTATGGATCGCAGCATTTTAGGTATTAAAAGGACGGATCGACTCCGAAACACCACACTGCGCTCTAAAACATGCATCGTGGACGTAGGTAAGGCCACAGCGAGGCTCAAATGGGACTTGGCAGGCCATGTTTGCCGCATGCACTCAGAAAGGTGGGCACAGGTTACCACACAGTGGATGCCCCACGATGGCTATCGGCGCCGCGGCCAAGGCGGGGATGGCGGGATGACTTAGACGCGTTTTCCAGGGCCTAGCCAGACATAAGTGCCGACAGGACGAGATGGAAAACCAAGGGAGAGGCCTTTGCCCAGTGGTGGGACATTAATTAACAAAAAATATATTTGTGGGTGTGGTATCGTATCATAAAGTCAAACAGCTGGCAGAAGACCTTACGGTGTGGCGGTAACTCCACCGACAAGAGTGTAGCTTTTAAATTGAAGAAGAAGAAGAATGTATTTACATGCATCATAGTTACGGGTGGACACACGAGACACTTGAAAAGTTTACCTGGGCCATATCCAATCCGTGGTATTTTTTAAGGGAGGACTATATTATAATCCAGCAGTTGACAACAATGATTATGATTTATTTCGACAGGCTGAAATACTCAAGGATTTACAACTAATCGTCTTACAGTCAGTGCAAACTATTCGCTTAGCTGTGCCTCTACGGGGTACGAATTTGTCACGTCTTGTTTTAATTAAGTGTTTACACTAAATCATTTTTAAATTGCTCCCGGTTCTTATAAGGTAAATTTCGTCAAATTAAGCTTCGTGTAAAGAATGAGAGTTTTAAAATAATTCACAGTTAATAAGATTAGCCAAGTTTTCTAGATATACTTAGACGCGCGGAAATATTTAAGGGAAGACTGGATTCGTCTACACAATATTAAGGCTTGACGCCAGGGGGTATTCAAAAGTATTTTTGGTAAGTAGTATTTTAGTAGTTTTTGACTCTCTCCTGCCTCTTGTAAGCAATGGTATATTTTTTTAGGCTTTTCAGTGATCCTCGATTCATGTAATTTTATTGGCCGTTCACATTCGTTTTATTACTAAACTTTAAATTTTAACGTTATTTTATTTGTTTTGGGTTGATCAACTACTTCTTGTTTGTTATTCTGTCTTGTCACCGAGGGGACAAAATAAGACATCATCATCCCAGCCTATATACGTCCCACTGCTGGGCACAGGCCTCCTCTCAGAACAAGAGGGCTTGGGCCATAGTTCCCACGAGGGCCCACTGCGGATTGGGAACTTCGCACGCACCATTGAATCGCTTCGCAGTTTAGTACAGGTTTCCTCACGATGTTTTCCTTCACCGCAAAGCTCGTGGTAAATTTCAAATGTAATTCCGCACATGAATTTCGAAAAACTCAGAGGTGCGAGCCGGGGTTCGAACCCACGACCCTCTGCTTGAGAAACCACTAGGCCACCACGGCAACATAAGTAGTAACACAAAATAATAGTACAGTTTATTAGAAGAAATTGTTGTCACATTATACTACACGCTTATTAGATGACCAACTATAAAAGGGGCATAAAACTACCCCAAAAATGCATGTTTGGCAAATTTTAATCCTATAAACTTACGGTTTACAGTGTCTCAGGAAAACGTAACCATAGCAACATAGAGTGGCAAGAAAAAGTTAATTTATTTCTGCAATGGCAATTTTCTGACTTACTAAAATTAAATATAACAAAAAAAGAAACTAAAGAAATCTAATCTAAACGAGAACTATAAGTACTCAAGTGGATTGAGTTGAAATACATTTCATAGATCGTGTGAAAATTAATTCTTCTTCTGCAGAAAACACTTAACTGAGAGCGGGAGTAATTAAAACAGTTGTTATAAAATCTAGCCTCGAAGAATACCAAAAAACGCTCTATTACAATGCCGAAGAATTCACGCGAATACTCTGAATGGATGGAAGCTGTGCATAAAACTCTTTTCTGCTCAAATGTACCAACCAACATAGATTTAATAGTAAAAACAAAAACTTGAACAAATTGTCTAAGCTCATCCGAGGAAAATGCGACTGTAAAACTTTCGAAATAAAGATGGGATTGAAACGGCGAGCGAAAAAATTATATAAAGTACCTCCGAGCATAACATTTGTTTGCTGAACGCGCATTTTGAAAGTTTGCTAACTTCGCTCTGGTTTAAATTATGTTCGACGTGTCAGAAGTGAAGAGCGCGCGGTGTTTCTGGAGAGTTTTAACTCGACCTTTTTGGTTAAATAATATTTTTTATTTTTAATACAAGCTGCTTTTGCTGTCTGTCATCATCATGGTCATCGTATTAGCCGTAACATATTATTAAACATTCCCCATTTGCCGCATCGTATTAAACATTCTCGCGCAGATGAGACTGGAATGGCGCAGCTCTGTAAATAAGGCTGTTGCAAATTTTGAGACGCATCGCTTGGAACACCTGGATGCCAACGTCTTACTATAAAGTACCGTTCCTACACTTACACGTATAATGATAGTGGTCAATTACATTGTGTAATAGGACCTTTAAGACTAAGTTTGGCTTTGCCAGCCATATTCGGGCACATAATAAACAATTCTAAAGGTTCGCCTTTGTCGGACACGACATGGAGGATCATATCATATATATTAGCCGTAGGACGTCCATTGTTGGACATATGTAGGCCTCACCCATACACTTCCAGTTGCTTTGGTTGGAAGCTTGCTGTCGTCTGGACTTGCCTTGTAATCCAACTTAATTACATTGGTGTAACTTTTAATCAATTCAAGATTTGCCCCATACTAATTGATTGATTCAATTTATTATGTTATTATTATTATTATATATCAATGAACTATATTTTACTCTTGCTTCTTAGCTTTCAACCCTGCACTGCATCACCGGCTATGTCTGTGAGACACATATTGATTGTTTGTTTGTTTATACTCTTTATTGTACAAAAAGGAAAAACAAAAAGGTTACAGAAAAAAGTAGTCATAAGTATATTTTGTGTCTGTATTTATGTATCTTAAGTAATTGTACATAATAGTAAATTTTACTGAAGGAAGAGTTGATTTTGATTTTAAAAAGTCTGTCACCTGGCTGTATCTCATGAACCGTGATAGCTGGACAGTATAAATTTTCACAAATGATGTATTTCTGTTACCGCTATAACAACAAATATTAAAAACAGAATAAAAAAATATTAAAAGGGGGCTCCCATAAAACATATTGCTAATGTCAAAATGTTGTGTAGATAATGGTATGAAACCCTTCGAGCGCGAGTCCGGCTCGCACTTGGCCGACTTTTTTATGACCTATCATCTGTCTGAACCGGGAACCGAACTATTAACCGAACCCACCAAAATTGGTAAACGTCCTCCGGCTGATGATGATGGTGAGATACCTACTGTTGATTTGAATTAATAAAAAAAAAAAATATCACGGGACAATTCACACCAATTGACCTAGTCCCAAAGTAAGCTTAGCAAAGCTTGTGTTATGGGTACTAAGCAACGGATAAATATAATTATATAGATAGATACATACTTAAATAAATATTAAACACCCAAGACTCGAGAACAAACATTCGTATTTTTCATACAAATATCTGCCCCGTCACGGGAATCGAACCCGGGACCTCAAGCTTCGTAGTCAACATAATGGTTTTAATAAATATTTATTTTATTTTATTTTGATTTAATAAGATTGCATGCTTTTATTTGCCGTAAACGACAACAGCGTCCTTTGGGTTCATTCCACCATACAATGTAAATTTAAAAAATCCCTAAGCTTTATATTGTTACATGTATTATGACAGTATAAAAACAGTACGGTGCTGATTGTCACGCGACTCGGCAATTATAACTCCTCACTGCCACAATCATCTCAGCTGCACAAAAACAACTCCTATTTCATTAATAATAAAACAACCGATGAACGCAAACAATACTTTGCAACTACCCGCTGCCACGCTATGCGTTCCAAATGCGAATGAGACAACATGGGGTGTGGTATTATTATAAAACAAAAGAGGATCACGCCAAAAAAGACAGTAATTATAATGGACTATAAGCACTTTGAATAGGGTAGTATAATGAATGGCAAAAAATTGTGACATATTATTTTTTGTTTGGAAGTGAGATAAGCTAGTCATCAGGGCACGCTTGAGTGAAATCAAAGGCGCAGTTGTTCTGATAATTATGACATTATGAGGTATAATTAAATAGGTCAGATATACAGCGTGAATTGCTAATATAGCCACAAACTGTAATCAGGTGTAGATTTAAGTATCATGAACCGATATTGAAACAAACAAATTGTTAATTTAGAGTTAACTACCAGAGCGCAATTAATTTTTGTTTTTTTTTTCGAGCAGCAATGTAAAGCGTACAATAATTTGATACGAGACAGAAGCGTTGTGTGACAGCTGTCACGTCAAAAAGTGCGACGTTCTGAATAAAAAACAAAATAGTATCACGTAGTAGTAGTGTCACGTTGGGTAGTCATTTATTTTCTAAATAAAATAATAAGTCACAATAACAAGTAACAATACTAAAACATAATAAAGTGTGTTTATTAAGGCCTTCACTAATTACCCTTACAGTTTGTGATTGTATCAAAAATACACGCTGTATAATATGCATTAGGGAAGAAGAAGGGCAATCGGACAATGGGAGAAATGTCTCCTTCCATTTGTCTCTGCCTGCGGCAAAATGTTGTTTTTTTTTAACAATACGGTATTTGACAACTCCTGATTTTGCCATATCTTAATATTATTATGAAAATATAGATATACAGATAGTGTTTAGCGAAGAGAAAATTTAAATCGGTTGAAAATTGGATTTATAGTGATTTTTTGAAAAATCTATATACCTGTCTCTTTCTCAAACGCTTTTCTCTATGCAGCAAGTATGGCGGTACTGGCGTGTGACGTCACATGCCAGTATGTCTTTCTCTGTCTAATCTTGAATTTCAAACCTTTGTAACTTTGTTATTTGTAAAGGTAGCTTAAAAATTGTTTTTCTATTCGATAACAGGCATTGTGTATTTTTAATTTATAAAACATATACAAGTCAAATACCGTATTAAAAACATGTTATGCCACCTCTATTTAGTTTTTCACATGCCTCACTCTAACCAGACTTTGTTACCGCGCGCACCGCCTTGACAATGACGTGTAGCGCAGATTTCATCGCGAATGACTCGCAGTCATTAGCGACTCGAAGTGGAGTCGCGCAATGTGCAACAGATGCATTTTGATACTTTTAGTTTCGTAGAATTTCAAGTACTTTTACTTATGCTAATCAGACAAGCGTATACCCGTTTTCTAAATATTCCATAGCTTATTTTTCTAAATCTTTTATAATTATATAAACAACAATTTAAAATGTCCTTAAAAATCATGCAATGGTTTCCTCACTATGTTTTCCTTCACCGTTGAGATCATGGTAAATTTTTAGAGGTGCGAGCCCGGGCTTGAAGCCACGATCCTCTGCTAGAGAGGCCATAGTTTAAACCACTAAACTAGGATTCATAATTAAATTCCATCAAATGTACCAAGAAATGACACTGTCACAATGACATCTGTCAAAGTCAGTATGACGGACCAGATGTCGCCAACATTTTAGTAATATAAAGCGACCGGTTGCCAAAAAGAGAAAAGTTGACGTTGAAGCATTTTAGTAACCGTAAAAATATAATATACACTACATCTTGCAGTGTATAAGACACCTCTTACCTTACATGTATTAACTTCACTGCTACAACTGTATTGGTACTTTCGTAGAGCAGACCATTAAACGCATTCATACCGAGTTGACGTGTTTCTCTAATTATATTATCCCCACATCGCATGGCGATCCTGCCCGAATGTTGGTGCGATATCGCGAGTTAGTTTTTTTAATTTTAAATGGACCTCTACATACCTATACGTACGCTCATTTAGTTTGAAAATATTATGTGATATTAACGTTGATCTGCTAAGACTTGGCACCATTCAACACGTTTGAATTCATCATTCTAATGCCCATAGCGTCAACTGTAAGCTGGGTCACCACTCAGTCAAACCTACAGTTTACAGCGCCATAGTGATGTACCGGATTGATAGTATATGCGTGGATACGGATAAAGAATGTTATTGTCTAGATCCGAGAATACCATCGACAAAACAGCGACACACAGATCATATATTAAGGTGGTAAAAAGTTTACAGTGAGTTTCTTCATACAATCGGACAAGTTTCCGCAACCAGTGCACAATTTTTGCCTATTTTCTTCTCCCTTTGTCAAGAAACCGTCATTAGTCATTAGGTTTAAAATTTAAACAATAATCCATTCCATTTTGAAGATTGAACTACAGATACAGACACATACTGGGTTATAAATATGACGTGTGATAAACGTGTTGCGCTTGTGAATTTTACTGTGTGTTTGTGTTCATGTGATTGTCTCCATGGTTCTTTTTTGAAAAAAAAAAGTTTATTAAAAAGTATCGTTGTAAAAAGTCCTTGCCGTTGGTCCCACGCTAGGCAAAGCCCAAGTGGCGCCCAGGATTATTACTATAATTTATATTGTAATACGGATACGGATATCCGTACCATCACTAAAAACCACTAGACCTCACAATACCCCTGTTTATTTTAACCTTTGCATTGTTCCCTTAAAGGGGGAGCTACAATTCGAGCGTGAAAATCTTGTTTACAATAGCCTATTCGAGTCACAAAAGCCTGCATATTTCAAGCTAGTGATTAAAACACTTGCGTTTGGACCCTTTTGTATGAGGGGGTGTTTATTCATGCTGTTTAGTGATTCCGTTGGACTGGACAAAGTGACGTGTCCATTCTTAAGGCGTTGTTTGAAGTCGTTGGCGGGGACTGCTGCGTTATGTATGGCGGCTTTTTGGTTTTTACGTTTTAAGTATATATTTGCATGGAAACATTTATTGCATTTAGTTTAGTTTAATGCGTTATTAAATGGCTGTATCTCACCTTCTAGTTATGTCTTGTAGGTTGGCTTCTCTATAAAAGGACTTAAGTGCTATAGAGACACGCTCTTTTTCTGGTGTTTTTTTTTTAGCAACGGCTACGGAATTCTAATACTGCAATATGCTCTTGGCAAGTTTTGTAAATGTATAGATTTAGAGTCATGCGTTTATTCTTAGAGCTATTATTTTATGTTACGGTCGTCAAGGTAATTGAATGTTGAATGTTCTTGTTAGCATTATAAATATTTAAGTTTTATATTTTTGAATATTATCATTATTCTTATATACCAAGCAACTCTGTAGTTTCCTTCAAGTATTTGCTTGATGCTACCAGCCAAAATCTATCTCTCAACAAATAAATATGTGGAAATACAAATAAATAAGCATAGTAATGGAAGATCCCCCATGTAAATGAACAGTTTCTGGAAGCAATCTTACATTAATCTGTCCACTATTTATCCGACTATTTAGTGGCAAGACGAATTGCCGCAAAAACCCCGATATCTGAACAACAGATACATCATTCTGACATCTGTTTTGTTGTCCAATGGGACGGCAGCGAATTGGTGTAGCGTTTACATTCAACCAATAGAGTTTTTTGATCCTCGTGTTACGATCTAGGCATACTCGACTACTCTTATGCTTACAATTAATTTTTGAAGATTTTTTTCTTTGTGGATCATAAAGGTGCTTTAAGATAAATATGTATTTTACTCCCATGGGATAAGAGCACATACATCGACTGATTATTCACCTAACCTTTTGTACAACGTACAATTAGGTTTCAAGAATAAAAAGATAAAAAAGAGTAGGTAGTCAAAAAAAAGTGAACAATGCCAATTAGCCAGCAAATGCGTACTTCCAGGGCTAGGCAATAACTTACTATTTTCTATCCCTCATAAAAACACCAACGTGTAAAAATACAGCCAAATCAAAAACACCAAGCACGAAATGCATTGGACTCCCACAAAACCTGTTCATTCTGAGTAATTTTATTTCACCACATGCCACTCGTAGCGTCTACGGCGTAGCAAAGTGCTACGAGCTCGTAGCACTCAGAAGCATGAACAAAGTCTTCCACTATAAATTCGTGAACTGAACTTGAGATAGCTTCCACTTTGGCGAACGCCTAAAATTTGTGTCGACCAGAATATGCTTTACTGGTTGTGCTAGCAATCATCATGCAAGCTTTTATTTGCTTTGTTTGCTTGTTCAGATCAAATCTTGTAAGTATGTCTTGTTTTATTCTTCTTGTGTCCATTGTATCGCTCTGATGCGATAAGGTCGCCTATTGCTTACCTTAGTAAATCTCTATGTATACCTGTGTTTTTATTACTGCTTACTGTGTTGGTGTGCAATAAAGAGTTATTGTATTGTATTGTATGTCGAAATTGACTAGAATTGATGTCAAATTTAGTATGGAAACGAAAATAGGATGACAAGCAAAAAAAAGTCAACAAAAAGACTGTTTTTTGTTTGAGATTGTTTTTTTTTAAATCTTTTTGTATTTTTTATTTCAATTCCAAATTTTTACTTTTACGGTCATCTCGTAAAACCTAAATTGAAAATACAAACTGAAATATAGATTCACAGAAAAACCAGAAAAATAAGACCAGCACTGGAATCGTAACTAAGCACCTGGGTTCGATTCCCAGTGCTGGTCTTATTTTTCTGGTTTTTCTGTGCATCTATATTTCAGTTTGTTTTTTCAAAAAGACAGTCGGCAAAAAGCTTGTATTTATAAATTATATAGTTCCCAAAAACTTGTTTAATTATCGACATTGTTGCTGGAATCTTATAAAATTCTCGGGTTACATGTTTGTGACCAAACTCCTCCGAAACGGCTTGACCGATTTTTATGTTTTTTTTTTGTGAATATTTGTGAGGTCTGAGAAAAGGACATAAACTATTTTTAATACTTTCTACGTGGACGGAGTCGCGGGCAACAGGTAGTTTAATTATAAATAAGTAACGTAATATGCAGGTGACTGTCTATCAGTCGTTTTGAAAATTATTTAAAAATAATTTCGTCGCGCTGTTTCACAGATCTAAGGACAAAACCTTAAGACGTGAGACCAACAACAGTTAGACATAATAAAGACCTAAATTAAGACTTGTCTAACACTATAGTTGCACTAAACGACTAATGAGAGTCTTAACCCCGAAGGATATGAAGTTGTATTCAGCGCCGTAACCAATAAAATAAAAAATAAAAAATAACACGGGAAAATTCACACCAATTGAACTAGTCCCAAAGTAAGCTTAGCAAAGCTTGTGTTATGGGTACTAAGCAACGGATAAATATAATTATATAGATAGATACATACTTAAATACATATTAAACACCCAAGACCCGAGAACAAACATTCGTATTTTTCATACAAATATCTGCCCCGACACGGGAATCGAACCCGGGACCTCAAGCTTTGTAGTCAGGTTCTCTGACCACTAGGCCATCTGGTCGTCAATCAATGTCGTCAACCAATGTATTTATTTACACTTAGTTTTTTTTTGTCTTAATTAAGTACTCAACTTTAAAAGTTCATAAACAAATGCCTAAGCAATATAGCCGCATGGTATTTGAAGTATTTGAAACGCGTGCATTGTAATTAATATCCGAGCAATTTACGTAGCCACGGTTCCTGAGCTAAGAACTTAACAATTAGAGTTAAACTCACCCATAATTAGAGCTGAGCGTCCTGGCGTCGATATTCGAGCTTAGCGAACTAACGTTTCATGATAGGGTCGGCAGTTCAATACATATGCGTTAGGGTTGTACTTCAGATTATCGATAACAAGTGTTTTGTTTTTAGTTACAAAATTACGTTTCAAAATGAACTAAAACAATTACATTGCTCACCTGCGGCCATATGATAGCTTCATCTATGCAACAAAAACGCAACTATTGCTACTACCACATTACTGTTCACTAACGCGTTTCGAACTCAACTAGAGTTCATCCTCAAAGCAACACAACCGTTCACCATGCTACTTCTTCTCTTGTAAAATATGGCTTTTCTGTCCTAATTAATAGGACAATTTCGCCAGTGTCCAGGTAAACTCTCTTTGAGAGGGACGTTGTACGGTGATTGTAGTTTTTGCAATTTGATAGTAAAATTCCAGAAACCACGTGGAGACCACTTGCGCATTAAAAAATGTTAGGCACGAGAGCAATATAGGATTTTGGGATCACTGTTCACTGTTAAGGTTAATCGCCGCATAAAACACTATAAAAATTATACTTCAACTAGCCAAAGAAACAGAAATAGCAAAATTAGATATTGTCTACATCCGCCATGTTCGAATGCTACAAATCGAATCCACCATGCTACCAGATGTTAGCTTAACGAACCAAAACACACATTTAAATTTGTCACTTTATTTTTCTCAAATAAAGTACCCACAATGCAAGCAGTTGGATTTTTAGGTTTTTTAACTATTATATGTATTTAATCAATGACATTGTTGACTCTTAATTATTTTAATTGTATTAGTTGATTTAATATAATCTAATTGCTATTTTATAACTTGACATGTATTATTTTATATTCAGAAATAAACGAATTGACCCACAATTATATTACAAACTGATAAACGTCACTTGAAGTTACCTACAAATTTTATGTCAGCTGAAATGGGATTCCGGATATTTACTTCCCATGATAATCTCCAAGACTTGTTTCGAAAATCCTCATGTAAAATGTCGTCTCTAGTCTTCGCGATGGAGATTTCAGCGTTTTATTTGCCATACACGGGCAACTAGTTTGACAAAAACTTGAAAAAAAATAAGATAATTACCATTTCGATAGTCAATCGATACATCTATCGACAACCTTTTTACATCTCTAGTAATCAACATACACCATACAATACAGTAATTAAATGGCTAGGAGGGGCTTAATCGAATGCGGTCCCCTAAGACTCAGCAGGTGGACTACCTCTGCCCCGTCGCCTCGGATAGTTCTAAACCAAATTAACAATAACTGACAGGTGCAGAGATGGGCACTATTCGAATAACTTTTTATCACAATAATTATTCGAATAAACATTAACTCACGATTTTCTGTTCGCAAAAAAATAACTCGTGGATTAATTTACTTCCTAATAATTTATCGGCGAATAATTAATTTTACCACTTTTAAATTGACGAATGATTTTATTGTTATTTTATTCGGATAAATCCACAAACAATATTTAAAGTTATTGGTTATTCTATACAAATAAACAACAAATAATACTTTATCTATGGTTTATGTCAATTCAATTTATAGAAAGGGTAAACAAAGACGCCATTAACCCGACCACAGATATTTTAAAGATGTGAAAACCTAGAACCTATTGCAAAATAATTAATCTGTTCAGTAATTCGATTAATTTATTAATTGAAAAGATCAAAGTATTTTTGTCAATTTTATTATTTACAATACTTCATTGAACTCCAAAGACTGTTTATTCAAAATTAAAAAAGCAGTAACTATTTTTTTAATTTTAAGGTAAATAAATAATAATCGCTTATTCAATCGAGTATTAATCGATTTTTAAAATATCAAATTTTCGACCACCTCTACGCTAGTCTATGGGTATGCTACTACAGATTATACACGAGTCTCATTCAAGAAATAATGTCACATTTTGACGAAGATTTTTCAAATGAAAATTAAATATCAAGTCATATAATCAAGTGAATTTTAGTAAAAAAGTGATTAGACGTCTTGTTAAAAGACACAAATTATAGATTGATCCAGTGGGTGTTTATACAAGAATTTTGATGAAATCGGTTCGTTTATACTTTCCATAAATTGGATTGGCATAACCTATAGACACATTCATTATCATTATTTATTTAATGAGTAGGAGTATTAACAAAAATGATTCGATAATTTCATTCGTTATTTACGAATTATTTGGTTATTCTTGTTCGTTATTCGTCATTCGAATAAAATTTGCCCATTTCTGGCTGGCTGACCCCGTGCTAACACCCGTAGTAGAGGACGACCACCAACAAGATGACCAGACGATATCCGGCAAGAAGCTGGCGTAATGCCTCCTCTACATATCGACGGATGCGTCGGCAGATTGTATCTGCGGATGCGTCCGCCGAGGTGTAGAGGGTGGTTTTTGCTTGTCTGTGGTAGGTATTTAACGTCGGCCGATGCATCTGCCACTCATCCGTTTGGTGTCGGTTTTTCGACACGGATTAAAGGGTGACAGCGCGAACGCAACGCGCCTGTCCACACGTCTGCCGATGTGTGGACGGATCGCAATTTATCCGAAGATATGGTTGCTGATCCATCTGCCGACGCATCCGTCGATATGTAGAGGAGGCATAAACTGGATGCGAGTGGCAATGGATAGGCAAGACTAGAAAAGTAGAGAGGAGGCCTGACCGAAGACGTCACGGGCGCTATAAGGGCTGTTTTAGATTTCTGGCCAGGTGAAAGCGTAACATAACTTATCCCTTCGCCTGGCGCCGCCATTTTGCTCATTTACGCGCATCTGGCGCCCGTACGGATCCGGGAGAGAAGGGAAAAGGCTAGTTATGGCAGCCGCCATTTTGCAAGTTTTACCACATTTGGCACAGGTCTAGGAAGGACAATTTAAACTGGTCTTCGATGTTTAGAAAAACTTAAATTTTACTGCTTTTATGTATTATAAGCGTAATAAAATGTAGCATTTTGATTCTTAATTAAGTACGCTATCATATTGCATACGGTAAATATGTATAAAGTGTGAAAATAAAACAATAATGTAAAGTAAATATATGGTCATTGTATTTTTTCCAATTCTCGATATACCATACCATAATTAATAAATGATACTTTTTCTCATTAATATTTGTATTTTGTTTACAATACTATACCCTAATTTAAAACATACAGTCATAAAATCACCTCACTCCATACATTTTTTAGCAGTAGGAGCATTACTAAATGTGGGCCTTATCAGGCGGCGTCCCGCCGGTGTTATAAAGTGACTCATGTTTCAAGATTAGTTCTGAGAGAGACGTGGCTGTTGCAGTGTAGTCTATCCTTGTTCTATAATTAAGCTTCAGTATAAGTTAGAGCAGTGCAGAATGCTTATTAGCCGCCTAAATGCACGTTTAAAAAAGTCCTTAGCTACTCTCCCGGAGCAGGGCGGCCGCCAGATGCGCGAAATAATTATGTGTCCCGGAACGGGACAGATGCCACATATGCGCTAATATAAAAATGACATCCGCCATAATGCGTCTATTTCTTTTTCTCCGGGAGCGGGAACTTGCCACACGAAGGGTTATACGACTACGAGTATTATTAAGCTATGGTTTGCCATTTATATTGAGTTCTTCAGCCATGCTCGCACCTCGAATTTTATGGACTTGACGTGCCAAATTGCGCTAAAAAAGCCACAAGCTATTCGGTGAAGGAAAAAAAATGTATAAAACTAGATAAAAATATAATAGGTATTCTACTACGCTGTAGATAATAACATTTAAACTACCTACTGTAATTTCATTGTTTTTAATAATATTATTCTCTCGTGTGGCCACCCCATTGCAAAAAACGTCGATGACATCAAGGCTACTGGTGCCAGAAATAAGAGAGTAGCGATTCAGTCCTCATGCGAAACACTGATCTCTCTCTCTCTCTCATATATATAGGTATATATATATATCAAATCCGTCCGTCCGCATATATCGACAAATATACTGAGCTGCAAAAAATCTGCCTCTCAAATGTAATGCAGTAATAGGTAATTTTGTATGTAGAGTGGGCCCAATCTTGTGCCGTTGAGTAGATTATTAGTTAAAATTTTCTAAATATTTTTAAACTTATTGTTGTTTTTTTTTACTGAAGTAGTTCTCCCACCAACTAATAGGGGCTTCGCGACCCCCTGAAGAGTTTTCACAAGTTGAAAAATACTGATTTAGAATATAAGTATGATACCCTGTTAACACGTTAATTCGCTTTACTGTGTAACCGCTTATTTCAACACCATTAGACCACACAATTTTAAACACGCAAACGGGGTGTGTAAAATTGACATTAAATTCAAGGCCTCCCATAAATAATGTAACACCCACTACTTTGGTAATGGTTATTAAATGTAATGGTTTTCTATATAAGTATTATTCGTTCATTGTGGCGTTCTAAGAGGGAGGCCTTTTCTCAACAATGGACGTCTTCCGGCTGATGATTATGGTGAAGATGATGATGGTGTATATAAATTAGTTTGAAAGGTCTGCTCAGCTTATAATACTTTTTGTTTATACCTACTCTTTATTGTACAAAAAGGAAATACAAAAAGGTTATAAGGGTTACTTTTTTCTCATAAAGTCAAATGTATAGACTCAAATGTATGTTTATTTTGAAATTAGTAAAGTTTCTGGTAAAAACCGCGGGTACAAGGTGGATGCAAGCCGCTTAGCATAGCGTAGCAACTGAAAGTCTCTGGGGGAGACCTATGTCCAATAGTGGACTTTCGTTTCTTTTACCTTCTCGTAAGGCCCAACATCCTAAATTTATAGCATACGTCACAGTACATCTCAACTTTTACTGATTGTCATTAAGTTTCAAATTATTATAATAAGTGATTGAAATTTGACGTACATCTGATACGACTCTATTTCTAGGGCCGGAAGGACGTGTCAGATATTTTTGCACGCTCCGCTGTGGCAGATATTAATGCTGGTGACTGTACCTAGGTATTCCGAGGTTAAATCGAAATTCCCAAAAACTCAAAGGCACGAGTTTGGGTGCAAAGCCGCGACCACAGACATACCTACCACGTGTTTTTTTTTTTTGCACATGTCTTCGAATCTTCATAAATGAAATGTTTAGCGATGTCTTATTTGCGTAGCGAATATATTCCACACATCTTGTAAAAACTGCAGTTACATTTTTGTCGTAAATAAAAAAGGCTTTTTTTCCAGTGAGGGATATAAAATGCTTATTCTGTTCCAATATTTACCAAAGGCTCCGTGCATTGTACCAAGATGAACGATTCGATGATTTAAGAGCGTTTATACCTGCTGAGCTGGCAACGTTGCATTTTTGTTAGTTTTCCTTGATTATTCCATAAAAATTGAATAAAAATTAAAAATAATTGTTGGAGTAGACACATTAACTTATATATTAAGAAGAGTTCTATCAGACCACATTTTTAATTTTCATTCATTTTTTATGGAATAATCGAGAAAAACTAAAAAAATGCAACGTTGCCAGCTCAGCAGATATAAACGCTCTTAAGAGATATTGCCATTGATGGCTGATTCAATATTAAATAGCGTGTACATGTAATATGAATAAGATGGATGTAGTCTGGAGAGCGTCTCCGATATTCGAAATTCAAAGTTCGTCGCACCGCCCCTCTCTCATTAAATTCTATTGGCGTGAACGGGGTGGCACGATGCGAAGTTCGAAAATCGGACTTTTTATTATGTCTCGGTGCACTTAAGCGTCGTTTCGGGTGCGCAGAGTGATACAGTAAGTGATGCATGTTTGAATTAAGTATTATAATACCTACCTTTAAACGAGCAATTCTAGTACATATTCATTTAGCCTTGGAGGAGGCCTATGTCCAGCAGTGGACGTCTTTCGGCTGACGTGATGATGATATATATAATCACAATATCGGAAACGGCTTCAACGATTTCGATGAAATTTGGTATGTGGGGGTTTTCGGGGATGACAAATCGATCTAGCTTGGTCTTATCTCTGGGAAAATGTTTATTGTCGAGTTTTAGTATTTAAGTATTAAAGTGAGAATGTGTCTAATGATAGTAAGAGGACACGCAGTCGACAGGCAAGAATGAGGGTAAACCGAGCACAACCCATACAAAATTAAAATCTACCCGCAAATTCTTTAGTCTACCCGTAATCATGCATGATGCATGCAATGCGTTGAAAATCTCTCTCTCTCTCTCTCCCACTATGACCCAAGTCTTCTCATTCCAATAGGCCTGTACCCAGCAGAGGGACGTAAATGGGCTGAGATGATCTATGCAAAGACGTGTCAATGTATACCCGCTCCTCCTGCCACCCTGGCCGTCCTCTTTCACGATCGCAACAGTTCCCAATCTCCCGCTATTTGACGTTTCACTCGGCGAAAGTAATTCGATCCCGACGCATAGTTCGCGCAACGACTCAATGTAAGGAATTCCCTTTGTGTCCCGGATGCGGGAAGAATTTATCCCGCGCCGCGCGCATATGGGAGTCCGAGTCTCTCTGATAATCCGTTCGTTGATATTAGTTTGCGAACTAAATATTGTTGCAATACCTGGTTTCACATTTTATTTCAGATATCAAAAAGAAGTCACTTGAAAAAATACAATATGTAGCGAAGTGGTGGAACGTTTCAGCCAGTGACTGAGTTGCTTCGACTGTTATGTATGTTTTCCTTGTATTCTTAAATACAGCCTGAGGCTCTAAAAAGCTAGTATAGTCGTTACTGAACCAATGAGATACACCTTTGGCCTCATCTCCACTTTTCATCAGGTCAATCAAGGGTCAGAGTTACGTAAAGAAAACAGGCCAAGTGCAAGTCGGACTCGCGCACGAAGTGTTCCGTATCGTTTTCTATACAACATTAGACATTCGCAAAAAACGGCAAAAAATCACGTTTGTTGTATGGGATCCTTTAAATATTTATTTTATTCTGTTCTTAGAGTATTTGTTTTTATAGCGGCAACAGAAATACATTGGGTCTCTATTGTTTCCCATAGAATTTAAAGTCTGATTTTAACAATCCATAACGTTATTCATCATAATTTTTGCAAGTCATATTATCTTAAGTCATAACATTAAACAGTATAAAGTGGAGTTCCGATTTTCGCAGGTCATAATTATTGAAAGTCATAAAATTGATTAGTCAAAACATTCGAAGTCCATATAGTATGCTATTCCATATTATTACAGGAAATAAACTAGTTTATAATAATTGTTGTAAGGTCTTTTTTCGCAGGATATAATGATTGATAGTCACCTGATAAGTTAGTCATAACATTTAACGTCATAATGTTAAATTCAATATAAACACTCGAATTAATTACAAGAATGAATTCAATTATTTATCAGAAAAACTAAATACGTAATATATTAAACTGTAGTTTTATGCTAATGCATAAAACTACAAGGAATATCAAAGTTCATAATAAACAATTTTTATAGGAACATCGAGGATCAACAATCATTTGTGAAGCAATATTATCCGGGCTGCTATAAATAAAATGATAAAATGATAAAATACCTAACATCTTCTCAACCTAACCTATCCGAGTCGCTTCTGCTCCGAACCGTCTTGCTCGCTCGCTTCGCTCGCTCGCACAGATCAAAATGTTTTTAACATAATTTCTATTCGTCATATTATCTAAAGTCGTAGTTAAATGAATTAGCACTCAAATGTATGCCTGGAAATGTTTCTGAGTACTAATTATCTATATGCCTAAGAATAAGAGGGCTTGGACCGTAGTTCGCACGCGGTCCTAGTGATTTCTTTGCAAATAATGTGCAAATTGTGCAAGTTCCCCTTATGCTCACGCTCTTTCTTTCACCGAAACATTCATGGTAAATTTTAACTGGCGTTACGTACATAAATTACGAATTATTCAGAGGTGCGATTCCGGAATCTGCTTGAGAGGCAACAGGTTAAACCCTAGGGTACCACAACCTGTAGCATCGTTCTGATTGAATTATCCTCCAATTAGCTTTCTTACGCGATTTCGTCAAGGAATTAACTTCTAGAATGACCGCCTCTCGGTGCGACCAAACCGCTGCTTAAAAAACGGTGACGGCACGGAATCGCAGTGACGCACCGTATGCGCACCGTTTTTAGGGTTCCGGAGCCAAAATGAAAAAACGGGACCCTTATAGTTTCGTCACGTCCGTCTGTCTGTCTGTCTGTCCGTCCGTCCGTATGTCACAGGCATTTTACTCGCATGTATATCAATGAAATTTGGAGTACATGCAGATGTCTTGTCAAAGCCACTCTTTAGTTTTGTAGTTAAACTCCATACACGTAACAGAATTTTTTTTTAACTCGCATCAACGTGTGGCACATGGTTCGACAGCTCTTTTGAAAAGATAGGAAGGTTTCTCAAAAACTTTTTTGATTAAGTGAAGATTTCCGGAAATAATCGCTCCCAAAGTAGCAAAAATTGTGTCCCCCCCCCCTCTATCTTGTTAACCGTTTGTCCAAAAAATATGGAAAGTTAACACTTAATAAATAGGTAATTTCAACGAAAATTGGTTTCAACATGATCGGATATATCGTTTTTGAGTTATTGCCGAAAAACTGCGCTTCTCAACAAAAGGACGTAAGTGCCGTGAAGATACGCTCTTTTTCTGGTAATAGATTTTAAGACTGTAGTAAGTGTTTTAATTGTGTTATAACACACATAATATTACTTGATTTTTTTCGTAATGGCTACGGATCCCTATCTTGGGCGTGTCGTCGCCTGTGTGCGTAAAACGGTGCGCATACGGTGCGTCACTGCGATTTCGTGCCGCACCAGCGGTTTGGTCGCACCTTTATTTATCAGTATAGATGTCGGCGGCCGATCGTAAAATCCGCCAGATCACGAAATTCCTAGGCATATCGTGAAATGCCGCCATTTCATGAATTGGCTAAGGGACATCCGCCATATCGTTCAAATCTCACCGTTTAACGATTTGCCTAGTGACGTTTAGGCAGATCATGAAATTCCTAGGCATATCATGAAGCGCCGCCATTTCATGATTTGGCCAGTTTAGGCAGATCATGAAATTCCTAGGCATATCATGAAACGCCGCCAAATCGGTTCTGGCACTTCGCCGGCCGCTGCCGCGGCACGCTCGCTTCGCTCGCTCGGCTCGTGCGTCGTGATCACAATTAAAACTAACCACTCCTCGCTTCGCTCGTCGTACCTAAATTTTTCTATATAAATAAGTAACAACTAGTGAATACTTTATTTATCAACAAAATACTAACCTCTAAAATACGGGCAGACGTCCATGGTTTTTTCACATTGTGCACAGAATACGTTTGATTCACATAAAAAGAACGGAGCTGATGTTCAAAAGCTTCTTTTACACTTCTATTTTGAATTCAATCACTAGTTTCGGTTTAAAGATCATTTTGTTGCGACGCCGACATTTTTCACGCGCTAAACAAACACGACCGGTCAGCTGGTCGCGGCCGCCATTGCATACGCAGCGCCACCAGTGGCCATAAAAGAAACTATTTTACGATGTGCCCGGTATAGAGCTAGGAATATCGACGAATGCGTTGCTCTAATCGATCTGCCGTATTATTTCTCAGGCACATCTTGATATGCCTGGCCAACGTTTAGGCATATCATGAAATGGCGGCGTTTCACGATATGCCTAGGAATTTCGTGATCTGGCGGATTTTACGATCAGCCGCCGACATAGATACCTATGTAATAAATGGGTAGTCCTACGAGCGTTTCAACCGCTATCAGAGTCTTGTTGCATTTATTGAAAAAATGAGAGACGTAAGCAAAAAAATCTTTTCATAAAATCCTTCCATTCTACTGGACTCATTTCTTTAGAATAAGCGACAGGAAACTGATAACGGTTGAAACGCATCAATCAATTATTAATTTCAATTGTGGTTTCCTGCAAATTATTCTGATTTCAAGAGTAATTCCATAGTAATAATAAAAATAAATGTTTTCCTTGAAAATAAAGTATCTAAACATCGTATCTGACACAACAAAGCCTAATTCTGCATTCTTCTGGCACTCGCGATTCAGACCCAGGGTCTAGTGCGAAGGCCGTCGAAAAGTCAAATGTATTGTTTTTTATTTAAATGTGTATCTCTGTAATTTTTTGTGGACAGTGTAACATTATTACTAAATAAAAATTATTCTTATTCTTATATCTGATACGACTCTATTTCTAAATAATTTATTGAATCAGGCGTTACTTTTCGGAGGTCCATATCAATGAACTAAAAGAATTTCCTTGCTCACCCGCGACCTTACGATAGCTAAGCTTATGCAAAATATGCATGTTCATGCAGTTCCTCCACCTCCACACTGTAAGAACACACACAAACCCATCTATCACCACCACCACACTACACTCACTTTGTGGTTGTGTCTGAAGATGAGCTCTGGTTGAGTTCGAAACGCGTCAGTGTAGTGTGGTGGTGGTGATAGATGGGTTTGTGTGATTTGTGTGTGTTCTTACAGTGTGGAGGTGGAGGAACTGCATGAACACGCATATTTTGCATAAGCTTAGCTATCGTAAGGTCGCGGGTGAGCAAGGAAATTCTTTTAGTTCATTGACTCTATTTCTATCTCTATCACTATTTCTAGGGCCATTAGGACGTGTCAGATATTTTTGCACACTCCGCTGTGCTGCCGTCCTAACGAAGAAGGCGGCAAAGTGACAAAAGTAACTTTCGAGAAAAACGGCAAAAAACTTTTCAAAATTTAAACACCTGTATCTTAGGCATAAATTGACTCACAAAAATTTTGATTACATTAAAATTTAGATAAAAAAATCACGTTTTTTATGTATATATTTTCATTATACAAAAATTATAAATAGTATTAATTGTGGAGGCTTTTATGTTATAGCTTAGGATTTGTGAATATTATTCGATGAAGAATACTAAGTTAAAAGGCCGTTAGCAGTACCCTAGCGACTTTTAAGCTTAGTATTCTACATAACTTTTAAAGTATTGTTATTTTAAATGAAAGTTATGTCCGATTAATACACTAGAAGGTCGTTACTACAGATAGCCGCGGTATTGTCTATTATTGCTAGTAGAAGATGCACGTTGCGTTGTAAATAAAAATGAAGTTAAAGCACCTTAACCGTTTTAAAGCTTAGATATTTTTTTAACTTTTTGATCAAAATTATTAAGAAACAGAAATATTTACTTTCAATACATTAAAAAGCCGTAATATGTGAGTCACTCTGTAGATAACGGCATTTTAGGTTATGATGGGACTACGATTATTAAGTGTTATGCTGTTTGAGAAGAGGTAATGACAAAAAATTAAAAGGCATACTATACTGGGTGGTTCCGGGGTCATGAGCAGGACTGAAAGGGGTGATGGGGAGATTCACACTGAGCAACTTTTACTATGGGACCAGCCCCGAAATCACGAAAAAAAACCATCTAGTCAAGAGATAATTGATCTCTTACTATCCGAAATGTATGGAATAGCTGATTTTTTTCACGATTTCGTGGCTGGTCCCATAGTAAAAGTTGCTCAGTGTGAATCTCCCCATCAATCCTTTCACTCCTGCTCATGACCCCGGAACCTGTATATAAAAATCAACGATTTATTCTTCAAAACATAAAAACTTCTAAATTGGTACCTACTTTCAATTAACACATTATTATTGAACTGTGTTCATTACTTACTTCTATAAAGTTTGAGATGAGAAATATACTCATAAAAGGGTGAATTTTCAGAGCAACTTTTTTGGCTCTCCCAGGTCAATTAAAAATAAACTTCTTAATAAAATAATACCACACAATTTTATATACGTTGTATACAATACAATAGAGGAGGTTTAACATAATAAACATTGTTGACTTCAATTAAAGCAGCATTAAAAATATCACAAACTTAGAAACACTAACTGCAGTAAGTCTGTGAGGCCTGTCCCACACGCGGTTTTGTTGAATCAATTGACCATAACTTTGTGTCTAGGAGTCATTTTCCTACTAAACTTACATCAAAATGAAGTTAATTAAATAATGCATTCTTTTTTTACTTTTTCATACTAAATACATTTTTATTGAAAAATAGGTTGACCATTTTGTAATTGTCCCACGTCCAGCTACCAATATCACTTTGCGCAAATACTTGCCAATATCGTAATGGTGAGAAACCATAACACTATGTTCGCATTTTTATGGAAAAGTACATTAATTGTGCTTTAGTTATGACGCAGAGTGAACCTCCACCTAGCGAATTTTGTGTGCCTATCAGTACAAGTCTTTCGCGCGATGTGTTTTGGTCATCTGAACAGTAATTTCCGTGGATTCCTGTTGTGCGATACCTATACAATAAAATTATTTTAATTGAATGTGTCTATTTTTGTTTATTAGTCGACTTGGGTCTTATTTCACCAAAATATTTCGCTGTCGTAATCTTCGGTGCCGTAATTCCGGTGGCATTTTTGTTCACCATCTTTATGATTAAATCTAACGGTAGTTTCATGTGAAATTATGCTCATTACTAGCACAAAAGCATGCTATTAATGAGCAATTACTATCTACTAGTATCACTACTAGCACTAGCGTGTATGTTTATGACATGCTTAAAGTAGGCATGCTTTTTAGTGGCATGCTGGCTATATGGATCACCCTGCCATCTTTGAGCGTACTACGTGAGGCGGGGGTTGGAAGGACGAATGATAATAATAAGTATGAACACGTCTGCTAATGAGCATGCTAGTATATGTCTGTCGTTTACAGTAGGTGCAAGTACGACTTCGCAAATTATGAATTTTGAAAGGTTAAGCGAACCGATTTCGCATTGATTTATTTTGATCAAACCTACATTCAAGTATTGAGAATTAAGAATAACTTTAATCAATAATTTAAAACTTTAATTCTTTACTTTATTAATATATCTATACACATGATATGTACATGTATATAAAATAAATTATAGTTACGTACATAAATCATAGTAATAGTTCGTAATTTCAAACTTATTTCCTATGTTATTCATAAAAACGTAATTTCGCTGTCAATATCGTAATTTCAGTGGCGATTTTTTTTTCAATATCGCATAGCTACTTAGTTATTGAATTTAAATAGGTGCCTCTTGTATCATTGAAATCCTAATCCAAAAGAGTATCTCAACGAGTGATTATTTTCACAAAATTAAAAAAAATTGCCTGCCGAAATTACGTAAAAAAATATTAAAAAAAATCACCCAAAAGTCAAAACCTCAATTTTACTTAAATCTAGGTACAAAACTACTAAGGTAACATTATTGACGTTAACCAAAGAACTACGTAAGATTTTTTTAATGTATATTAAAATTAAGCATTCTAATATTATTTAACATTGACAAAAATCTAGCCGCTTTTTAACTTATTATTGCTATTTAACCGCTTCAAAAACATTATTGAACAAAAATCAACTCTATGTCACTGAAGTAAAAAGGCGGTCACCGCTTTACTGACACCTAAATGTATTACGTAATGTATTTAAGTGTTATAGGCAAAAAGGCGGCTAAGGTCCCATAACGTAATTATAGAGTATAATTTAAAGAATACTGCTTTTAAGACTATAAACAAGTATTTAACTTCAGCAATGACAATTCGTTAAAACCTCGTTAAACGAACTTAGCCGCTTTTTAAAGTATGAATAGTCGATAAGCGCTTTTTAGCTTAGAAAAGTGTTATATTTTAAGCATGATATAAAGCAGCTAATGAGACATAACGTCTTTTTAGCTTATTTAATACCAATCATGGCTTTTTAGATAATAAAACCCCAACAAAAATCAAAATACGTGTCGTTTAACTGCTGTGTATCTCGAGAACTAACTGTCATAGGAAAAAAAAGTCAATACCGATCGACGCAGAATTTTTTCCTGAGTATGCATGTATCAAAAAGTTAAAAAGCCGCTAAAGTCACTTTGCCGCCTTCTTCGGTAGGACGGCAGTGTGGCGGATATTATGCAGGTGAATGTACAGTAGTTACCTATATTTAATTAAGTGATGAAAGTACAAACTTTTCAGGTGAAATGTATACCTACATATTTATGATCATAATGATAGTATCATTTTGAGTACCCGTTCCTTGGCAACATATTTAACTAAAGACTCATTTACCCGACAATATTTATTTGAACGACAAAATATTTACCATATTCTAAGAGGCGCTAAACCTTCACAAATAAATATCGACATAAAATTTGAAATGGGCACACGCTCCAATGGCAGTTTCCGCTCGATATTTCCTCAATAGGCGAGTTGCCGAGTGGCAAAGTTTGATATCAGCTGCCGTTGCCGATGCTTGTATGTGATAAAAGTTGTTTACCCCCAAGTTAGTGGCTTGGGATTTGAATATAGTAAGTTTTTACGTCGACTCAGTGATTTGTAAGCCGAGTGATTTATTTAAATTGGTGTTAGAGTTGCTCTCTGTGATATCGAGTGTGTGTGATTGCGGAATTCTGATAAGATATAGCTTAGTAATGTTGTAGCAATAATAATATTTTTTATCATTATCATCCCTGCGTACTTCCCATTCCAAGCACGGGCCTCACCTCAGAATGGCTTGGACCATAGTTCCTACCGTTAAGCTTGTGGTAAGTTGTTGGCGATTGTTGTAGGGTAGTTTGGACGTTGACAATTTGATACTAAGGTGCTTTGGGGTAATTCTGTAAACGGGGTTATTCCATTTATTTTAAAATTTCTCCTAAACGTGTTGATGTTTAACCACTGGCAGCACTTAAATGGACGCCCTATTTACCGCTCCTCGCGCCTCTCTAGATGATGCGAGGCGCTGACATCGGTTGGACGTGCAATATATATTTTTTTGGGTCGAGTGCATTTTCGTGCCAAAAGATAAATACGAAATAACCCCAACACCTCTAACTCTAAAACCTGATAAGTTACAAGATTGAACTATTAATGTTATGACAATAATCGTTTTTTGCGAATGACTGTGTCAGTCTAAAAGGCCTAGCTATAGTTTAAATTTTTTTCCCGAATTACCCCTTTAGGGGTTATTCCAGTGAAGTGATTCCCGAAATAACCCCAGCTTACTTTAGTATGGTGATTGTCTGAGGTATTCAAACTTTAAACTTTTCAAGATTTAGATTTTTTATTTGTGGTGTAAGGGGGCCAACCTCCATCTATGGACCCCAAGCCAACCTTACCTGCCCGTGGTGCACCCTGCCGTCTGACAGACTGGGCTCTGGCAGCTGGCTGATTGCGGCATAGCGCAGCCAAAATCGGCACAGTCAAGTCCCCGGGCCCCGGATGGGCTGCAGCATCGGCGGTGCAATAAACTGTGCCCTACGATCGCCAACTCGCATGCCCAGTGTGGGGATTATGGGCAAACCCCTACCAGAATGAAGCGCACGGCAAAGAGATGGCCCCCAGTTCCCGGTCGCCCCGCTATTCCTTGCCATAGTAGCGTTCATGGTAACGGTGGGGCAGAGGATGCTAAGAATCCCGGTCGATCCAAGGCTACCTAAGTAAACTGACCCTGGCTACGTAGAACGGACGGACTTTTAGGACTCTTCTAGCGCAGTTGGAAGTGGAGCTGGAGAACATAAGGGTGGCATATTCAGGAGTTAAGTGGAATACATAGAGAGGGAGAAGGCACCATCATCTTAGACTCGGGCCACCTTCTGTACTTCCGCGAGGATGATCAAACATCACAGGGTGGCGTAGGGTTCCTTGTTAATAGATCCCTCTCTAACAACATTAAAAAGATCTCCAGTGTGTCGAACAGGGTAGCGTACCTGATACTTCGGCTATCAAAACGATGTAGCATGAAGTTTATTTAGTTGCTTGCATACTTGCTTCTTTGAAATGATTATGGTTCACGCGAGCGAAGCATGCTCACTTGCAAGCTTGCTTAAATGTTTGCTTGCATGCTTGCTTGCTTGCATACTTGCTTGCAAGCTAGCTTAAATGATTGCTTAAATGCTTGCTAGCATGCTTGCTTGATTGCTTGCTTCATTGAAATGTTTAAGGTTCACGCGAGCGTAGCCGCGGGTAAAAGCTAGTTCAAAATATAAAAGTGACATGGCATTTCTAATTGTTTTATATACTTACTAGTATATTCCCGCGAATTCGCTCCTCTCCCCTATTCTGCTATTCGGGGCGGAGACAAACTCTACAATACACACATCAAATATCATAATAATCTGTCCAGCTGTTCTCGAGTTATAAATGGTGTAACTAATCCAGCTTTGTTCTATAATGTATGTAGATTTAATATTCCTTTGCGGCAAATTTTGAGAACCACATTGCGTTTGTGGGGTTATTTCGGAATACAGAGATTGAAAAAATCTGTAACTGTGGATATTACTAACGAAATAAAAAATAAAAATGAATGGGGTAATTTAAGCCTAAAAAGAAATATGAACCTTGAGCCAAATTATAATAAAGTCCACCTTTCAATAACACACAGAATAACCCCGCTATATTCCGAAATAGCCCCTGTGCAAAAAAAATAAGTAACTAGTTTTTGAATACCAATATTTCCATAAATCGATCATATTTTAGAAACTTTTTTATATAGTATATAAGATCGATTAGTGGAAACGACAGAAATATCCTAAGACTTTAAATATACTGTACCAACTCGGAGTAATTAACGAAATTTACAAACGTCATGTCAACTCATCAAAAATCCACGTGGAATTACCCCAAAGCACCTAAATTACTCGTACCAACTCAAAGTATAAAATAAATAGTGAATGCCATATCGAAAATACAAACTGAGACATGGATGCACAGAAAAACCAGAAAAAGAGACCAGCACTGGGAATCAAACCCAGGTCCTCAGCATTCCGTGCTGCGTGCTTTAACCCCTACACCACTGCTGGACAGGAATCTAGATACGAATTTTTCCTATGCATACATATCTCAGGTTGCTTATTTCTACTTTGCTACTTAAGCAGCAGCACTAGACGATACCCGTAAAAGTAAAAATTTGGAGTTGAAATAAAAAATACAAAAAGACTCCAAAAAAACAATCTAGTGAATGCATTTTATTGTCCCGCATACTCCTAAGTTGAATTAGGAATAAGTACTAATTTAAAATTAAATCAAACCAAATTAAATCAATTAAATTATTATTTGTAAATATAGATTTTCAGGATTAGAGTAGGTAAGATAGTTCCAGTTGTATTTAGTTTTATTGTTTATATTGCGTGTTATTTATTATATAGAAAAGTTTATTGGTATAATTAATTAATAAAATAAAACTAAACTCTGTCATTACTACTTTTATATTGCAATTTGTCAGTAGGTACTAATTATAGATCACGTAAAAAAGGCACCCTGCTTACATAAATATTATTTTGTATACTAAATTAAAAGTACTGCTCTGATTTTGTTACTCTTCTGTCTGCCTGTCGGTTCTATCGGTCTGTTTGGTTACTCTAGCGAACAAAAAAAGTCTTTTTTGCAATGCTCAAAAAATAACATCATTTTAGCAAGTAGTTAGTCTTAATCCTAAACTAATTGATCTGTTGGGGAGAAGGAATTATAAAACGTGAATGCAATGCTGAAAGCAATAACTTGTTTCGAGACACGGAGATTAAACTTGGCACAGGCAAGTCTAGTAAGTACAGTACGGCCATTTGGCTGTTTAATTTGAAGTCTCTAGCTGCGGACACCTTTTCAAAGTCTCCTGAAAAAAATATACATTAAAGAAATCCTCAATTATTCAATCAATAAAACAACTTAAACCTATACCTACAAACTAAGGCTTAATCATCTAAACTATAAAGTAAGCTATACTACATTACACTAAAGTCATCCACAATCAACTAATTTAGGTACTTTCAAAGTTTTTGATTAACTAATTAAAATTACAATTAATGTATGGTATTTCAACAAAACAAACTTTCTTTTTTGTAATTTTTCTGATCTCTCCGTGCTTACATAATCAGGAAATTGTTCACTTTAAAATTATTCAGTTAATTGATGTATGAATATTAAATGTTATAGTTATAGTACATAATCATGCCATAATGGAATATTATCATCTTTTCTCTCATGTTCATGTAAGACGAGACCAGAAAGTGTTTGAAAGGGTTCTACAATAAACACGACTAAATATAAACCGTAGTTAAATTTTAACATATCTAAATCTGATTATTAAGTACATCTATCTCTTATTAATATGTCCGAACATTAAAAACCATCAACTAGGTAAACTTTTTCCAGCTTTTTGGGTCAAACGGATATGTAACAATGTTTACAATAATTTATATTTTGGTTAGTGGGTAGGTAGTACATTAAGAATAAAATAATAATCAAAAAGTTTTGATGCAAAAAATGTTTGAATTTTGGTCCAGTCAAGTGAAAAATTACGTACCTATTCGAACCACTCAAAATACCGTTAGCACGGCCTTATTAAGAGCGTTTATACCTGCTGAGACCGTTAGTAAACATTTGTTCGTTTTTAAAGAATATAAAAGTCTATCACGAATAATTATTGGAGTAGACACATTAACTTATATATTAAGAAGAGTTCTATCAGACCAGATTTTTAATTATCAAACAATTTTTATGGAATAATCGAGAAAAACTAACAAAAATGCAACGATGCCAGTTCAGCAGGTATAAACGCCCTTAAGTCAGAAAAAGAGTCTGTGGTACATTATTTACTCGACTCATCTTTCTGTGCTCGACTGTCCAAACACTGTATTTAATACACTGTGCGCAAGATGTTACGTTTACAGGAACTTTTGAAAAGTGGCAGCGCATCAGTTGGCTGTCAAAACATTCGCCTCCGCGGAATTGTCGCAGCGCGGTGTCGTCAATTTCCAATAAGTGAGCATTTTGCGATAGGTGAACGAACAGTAAGAGACAGGTTTTTGGGTGACATACGAGTAGGTACAAAATATATTTCTTAACATTTTTAAGGCTTTCGCGTTTACTTGACAAGATGGAGCGACGACCTGGTTAAGATCGCGGGATCGCGGTGGATGCGAAAAGCACAAGACCGGTCTGAGTGGAGAACCTTGGGGGAGGCCTATGTCCAGCAGTGCACGTCTTTCGGCTGACATATGATGATGATGATGATGACGTTTACTTTTATTTTAAAATGTCAATAAATTCGCTTTATCAAGTACCCGAGTGAGCGAGTTTTACTGTTTCGTCTATCATATTTATCTAATTATGTTTGATACGGTTGTACAACGTTATCCTTATCGTGGGATAAACACGATTATAAACACCATACTTACTTAAATAACGCATGAAATTTATTTTCAAAGATTTTAACAAGAACTCTCTAATGTCACTCAAAACGCGTCGGGAAATTAAAGACCAAATGTTTTTATATAAAATTGTTAATGGATTGATTGACTCGCCATACCTTCTTTCTAAGATTTTGCTTCGTTGCCCAGAGCGACGAACTCGCTCCTCCAAATTATTCGCCATTCTCTTTAGCCGAACTGCCTATGCCAGAAACAGACTCCTCGTTCGCGCATGCAAGAATCATAACAATCATTTTCCCGATATAGATGTTTTCAATATGAGCTTGCAACAATATGCTACTGCTTTGAAGGAGCAGGGCAATGTTAGCAATAGAACCGCTGTCGATAAGTCTCTTTATTAATTCTTTTGAATTAGTACAAGTGTATTTAATCTTTAATATCTTTGTTCATGTGCCTCAATACAATAAGATGATGTTGTGCTTGTAAATTTAGTTTTTTTTTTGTCTTGCCTGAGCAGCATGTTATGTTTTTTGTTAATAGTGGAAACTGTTGTAGCTACTGTAATATTTTTATGTGTTTTATACTTTGTATTATTTCTAGCTGTTTGTTTTCCTAAAATAAATAAATAAATAATTATTGACCGATTGACCTAGTCCCAAACTAAGCAAAGCTTATACTATGGGTACTAAGCAACGGATTAATATACTTATATGGATATATATACTTAAAAACATATAAACACCTAAGACCCGAGAATATAAAGATTCTTAACGAGTACTCGTATACATACAAATATCTGCCCCAACCGGATATCAAACTCTGGACCTAATGCTTCATAGTCAGGTTCTTTAAGTACTTGGCTATTCGGTTGTCATTTGTTAAAGCACACCCTTTAATAGGTAAGCGACGTAGTTTATTCGTAATCACTTAGCACTCCTTTCGGAGTCGGTTAAAGCAAATTTATTTAAATGTGCGAGTTGTCGTGCGTGGCCGCGTAAACCACGGTACGGCGCACCCTGTATAATTAAAATGGGAAAACTCACTCGCGCCTCACCCGGTTTTCACCCAGATGTCACCCGACATAGCGCGAAGAAGCAAGTTGAAGTGGCAATGGGCGGGCCACATCGCTCGAAGAATGGATTTCAGTTGGAGGAAAAAGTCCTCGAGGCGACCACGGCCAGGAAGACGAAGCGTTGACTGGCCTCCTATTAAGTGAACTATTGCGGGCAACCGGAGGCAACTTCCAAATTGACCTCAATCAAAACCGGTCAATAAAAAAGCTTTAAAAACTAAAATACTACAAAAAGTCAGCCCATTCGCCCAGGTGCTCAATTTGAAATGCTGTATGTAACCTTGCAAAGGTAAAACGAAATTCATCGCCAACTCATCAATGTTTTATTTCATCAGCCTGCGGGCTTAACCAATGGCTAACCTGCAGTACAATTGAGAGCTTGTTAATTCATATTAATATTTCAATTTTACTCCGTTGACAATCTAGTCCAATTAGAGTGACTATGTTAAACCATATTTAATAGCGTGAATATATGTAGCTAAATTTTGACTTTTATGTTTAAAATTGTGTGTTGATCGAAATAGTAATTATAGGTATACACCATCAGCCAAATGAATATGTCGCTAAGTCGAACTTTCAAGTTGACAGCACGTCTATTGGCATTATAGTTTTATCACACGCAAACGATTATCAACTTTAGGGTGATAGACCGCACACTTGGCTGATGGTACCTAGTGCCACCAGAGTGAAGGTCACGCAGAAAAGAACATGTTATGGAATGACAATGACAGCGGAATTTTGACTCGCTCACTCATTTCATTCATTCTCCTTTAATGCAATCAGTTCCTCATTTTAGACGACCAGATGACCTAGTGGTTAGAGAACCTGACTACGAAGCTTGAGGTCCCGGGTTCAATTCCTGTGTCGGGGCAGATATTTGTATGAAAAATACGAATGTTTGTTCTCGGGTCTTGGGTGTTTAACATGTATTTAAGTATGTATCTATATCTATATAATTATATTTATCCGTTGCTTAGTACCCATAACACAAGCTTTGCTAAGCTTACTTTAGGACTAGGTCAATTGGTGTGAATTTTCCCGTGATATTTATTTATTTATATAAGAGGCTCTGTGTGTAATCATTCATTTCAACTCTCGTGGCACTACCTATACTCGTAGTTATAGATAGTGTTTACAGCTGGCAATGCGTTTTATTAGGATTCTGTACGGTGTGGTCCAGTATAACGGGACCGTATTAATATAAGTACACTATGATTAGAGAACCGACTATGAAGTTTGGGGTCCTGGGTTCGATTCCCGGTAGGGGCCGATATTTATATAAATAATACGAACGTTTGATCTTGGGTCTTGGATAAATATGTATTTAAGTATGTATTTAACTGTATATATAAGTATGTTTATCCGGTTGCCTAGTACCCATAGCACAAACTTCGCTTAGTTTGGGACTAGGCCGATTGGTGTCTTGTCATTTATATATTTTTTTTATTTTTATCCCAATAAATAATAATAATAACATAACGTATTTGTTTTTAGGCAATCATCCATAAAATTGTTAGTCTTTGGGCAGAAAATACATATTATGTCAGTATTATGGAATAGAATATATTAAATCTTAATATACGTTAAAAAGCCGTGGTGGCCTAGTGGTTTGACCTATCGCCTCTCAAACACAGGGTCGTGGGTTCATACCCCGGCTCGCACCTCTGAGTTTTTCTAAATTCATGTGCGGAATTACATTTGAAATTTACCACGAGCTTTGCGGTGAAGGAAAACATCGTGAGGAAACCTGCACAAACCTGCGAAGCAATTCAATGGTGCGTGTGAAGTTCCCAATCCGCACTGGGCCCGCGTGGGAACTATAGCCCAAGCCCTCTTGTTCTGAAAGGAGTCTTGTGCCAGCAGTGGGACGTATATAGGCTGGGATGATGATGAATATACGTAGTAATTAAATAATACGAGTATACAAGAATTGATCTTTTGAAGATGTAAGATGTAGATAGATATAAGCAAATTCAGTGTTCATGTTCTACGTACATAGTAACGTTTTGTTTTAAGTAACTTTGGTCACGAAAACCTAAGACATAAAACTAACGGCGAAGTGCAAGAATAGTGATAAAACTGGGACACGTTGTTTGACTATAAAGCACCTTATTGTATATTTGAGGGATTGTTATTTTCTTAGAAAGTTTTACTGAGTTTTGATAATTTATAGAAGGTTATCATTAGGTTATCATCATCATTATCATCGTCCCAGCCTATTTACGTCCCACTCCGTAGTTTCCACGCGGGTCCAGTACGGATTGGGAACTTCACACATACCGTTGAATTACTTCACGGGTGTGTGCAGGTTTCCTCACAATGTTTTCCTTCATCGTAAAGCTCGTGATGCAAATGTAATTGCGCACATGAATTTAGAAAAACTCAAAGGTGCGGGCCGGGCTTTGAACACACGAACCTCTGCTTGAGAGGCGATAGCTCAAACCACTAGGCCACTACGGTATCTTTACTTACTTTATACTTATTTAGTAAATATTATATTATTAAATATGAAAAGGAAAATTTTATACGTATTTTATATGGAAAACAAAAGGTCATCAGGTAAAGCGTTCAAATCGTCCATATAGTATGCCATACTACGCTCCGCTTCGCTCCCGCCTTAGCCTTCGATGTTAGGTTTTTTTTTATAGCAGTCCGGATAATATTGCTTCACAAATGATTTTTGATCCTCGATGTTCCTATAAAAATTGTTTATTATGAACTTTGATAATTGCATACAACTACAGTTTAGTATACATTCGGTAGTTAAAATATTATGTATTTAATTTTTCTGATAAATAATTGAATTCATTCTTATAATTAATTCGAGTGTTTATATTGAATTTAACATTATGACGTTAAATGTTATGACTAACTTATCAGGTGACTATCAATCATTATAACCTGCGAAAAAAGACCTTACAACAATTATTATAAACTAGTTTATTTCCTGTAATAATATGGACTTCGAATGTTTTGACTAATCAATTTTATGACTTACAATAATTATGACCTGCGAAGATCGGAACTCCACTTTATACTGTTTAATGTTATGACTTAAGATAATATGACTTGCAAAAATTATGATGAATAACGTTATGGATTGTTAAAATCGGACTTTCGGACTAAATTTTATGGGAAACAATAGAGACCCGCATGCTGCCATGAGTCCAGCACTCGCTGAGATTGGTTACCCATTGCCGGAATATAGCTGGATTATTTCCAATTTTCTAATCTTGTACCGAATTTTATATTCATCTATGTAATTATGTTGTGGCTATAAATGTTTTTTTTTATTTAGCTTGCCCTGTTGTTCTTTTTTTGATCCGGTTCCAGTGATCGAATTGACTTAAAATTGCCCATACATACAAAGATTAAATAAGTGCAGTCAACAAAAAATACAGACAGCGAAAAGCTTGTTTTAAAAATGTAATTTTTAACTAAACTTATTTTATAGATCAAACCAGTCTCCCCAGGAGCCTCGTATTATCAGGCAGTGCACGTCTATATAAATTTACAGCGTTCCGATTTCTTTATAGATAAACAATAAAGGTGCAACAGTGAAATATCTTTAGTGCTTTGAACTCGTAAAATATATCTATATTAAAACTAACCGGAACTAGCATGGAGTAAATAAAATATTTAGGTCTTTTGTTGCAATTTTATTGCTTTTGAAGGCAAAGATGTAAAAAGAAAATATTCTTATCTACTTAGTAACAATGAACTTTAAGATGGCGAATCTCACGCTGACAGACAAGTACATTACTAACTATTGTACAATAAAGAGTAATGAAATGAGTCTTTATAACAACACAATGGTATTGTATTGTATTTCATGAGCCTTACTTGCCTTGCCTATCATTAATATTGTCAAAGTCAAAATATCTTAATCCAATTTCGTTATAAGCACTTGTTATGAATGTCAAAAAAAAACTACCACGGTTTTGAAAAACTTCTGTCGAGAAGAATCCGGCTAGAAATTCAACAATATATGTATTTTTAGTTGATTTCAAACTTACAAGGAAAACTATAACGGTTAAGTTTTCTTAAAAATTATTAGTACTTGAAGAGTAAATAGCCGCCTAAGGTATAAAAATATACCTAAACTTGGAATATTCCGTAAAAAAAACGAAATCCTTAGAAAAATATTACTTTTTTTTTTTGTAAAGGCACGGAACCCTATTTCGGGCGTGTCCGACACGCTCTTGGCCGTTTTTTTTACACAGTAAATTCGCTATTTGAAGTAGGTAAGGGATCGCCAATGCGGAACGGAATTATTTCCAAACATCCCTGTCCATGATTAGGTAATTTTATAATTAGTAGGTACATCTTAGACTTCTTGACAATAGATTTGAATTTCGTATCTGTGTGTGTGTGTGTGTGCGGTTTCTAGAAGCCTTTTACTTATTGACGTTAGTAGCAATCGCATAATATTACTCCTTACAAAAATATTTATTCAAATAAAAATACCGGCCAACAGCGTGTTGGACACGCCCTAAATAGGGTTCCGTAGCCATTACGAAAAAAGTAAGTAATATTTTCTAAGGTTTTCGTATTTTTTACGGAATATTCCAAGTTTAGGTATATTTTATACCTTAGGCTGCTATTTACTCTTAACTACTAATAATTCTCAAGCAAACTTATCCGTTATAGTTTTCCTTAAAAGTTTGATATACTAACTACCATTCTGAATTTTTTCAAATTTTTCCACCCGCCGGTTTAGATTTTAGAGGTGAGGGGACGCTCGATTTTAATGAAAATTTGCACTTTAAAGTTGAATATTTTGCAAACAAATCACTGAATCGAAAAATCGTTTTAGCAACCCCCTAATGCTTTTAAAAGACCTATCCAACAACCCCATACTATAAGGTTGGATGAGAAAAAAAACAGCCCTACTTTACGTCTATGGGAGGTACACTAAAAAAATTTATTTTTATTTTTATTGTACTATTTTGTCGGCATAGTTTACATAGATATTCTTACAAAATTACAGCTTTCTAGCATTGACAGTCCCTGAGCGGTTTACTAATGTTTCGGCGAATAACGTTTGGCAACCTGTTTCATTTCGCAACTTTTCATTTCCCAACTGTTTAATATTTCTAAAACTGTACATATTTCAGGAATTTCATAAAACTAACCTAACCTAGCCTAAAGGGTTCTACACGATGGCCCTGAAATAAATCCTGAAATTAATATTTACAGTTTTAGAGTTTGCGAAATGAAACAGGTTGCCAAACGTTACGTTGCGGAAAGGCAGTACTCGCCCTGAGCAAAGCCGCGGACGGACAGACAGACAGCTCCGGAACCCTAAAAACCGTAAAAATTATAAGTACAAAAGCGATCCCGTCGCTCATTGGTCGACTTTTTTCGCTGACCGCACAACTTCGCTCCAACAGCGTCACTATTTTATTCAACTCTGCATTTTATAATCTAGTGTTATTTTCGCGTTTTGAAACTCGAAAACTGAACAGTATTAGCTGAGTATACAATCCCCTTCGCCGACGCGATGATGGCGCGACGGTACAATAAAGTTTGATTGGATGCTCTGCTATCGTGGCCCGTACATGGTTACTGTGCATTCCGGCTGCTGGTAGGTAGTAGACACTCCAAATACAAATGAATCACTATGAAAACTGAAGTGTCGGGTTTGATCCCCGGTCGGGGCATATAATACATAACCAGCACTGGTAAGTCATATTATTTTCCTAAATATATTAGACCTTGGCGCTTCGCCGGCCGCTACCGCCAGTGGGTTGAAACTCCATACAAAAAATCTAATGTATTGAGCTAGTGCATTTTGTGTACCAACTTCTCCAAAATAACTTATTGGTTGCCATATTTATGAAATGATCTGTGTTTAGAAGATTTCACTTAAATTATAATATTTGCAATTCTTCACATTTTAAGCTGTGAAAAAAAAATAAGCGAAAAAAATATTACTAAGATAAATAATACAATATAAAAATAATTCTGACTGGATATCCTTTTTTTATTTAAGTAAATAAAAAAAATTAGTTCTATTTTTCAATTTTATATAGCAACCCACAAACTTCATCTGCTGCGTGGGAACGGACGCCTTCGCGAGATTTTGTGTTTGTATTTTCGTGTATTTTGGTGTTTTGTTTTGTTAATAGCGTTGAGTTTGAGATTATTTCTCCTCCGCATTAACTTTTCTTTCACTAAAGTGCATTTAT
>NC_133484.1:3819180-3836145 GCF_025370935.1 Choristoneura fumiferana
GTGAAAAATAGAGTTTTCACTACGAGACTAAAAGTCAAGATATAAACCCTCGGATAAATAGACACCCTCGCTAAAGCTCGGGTGGCTAACCACCTCGGATATATATTGGCTTATTTTAGTCCCTCGATAAAAATATGCCTACTATTAAATCTCTAAAAAGTCGAATTATGACGGTTGTCGGAATTCACGCAATTAAAAACAAACACTGATCTAGGTACTAAATAAAAATAATGTTTTTCCATCGTATTTTGACGACTAAGTTTGTATTTATCTTGCTTTCTCAATTAGCTTCGGTAAACTTCGTAAGCTAGTTGAGGAAGGGCGTTTTAAAAAAATTGACTTACCCTTTCTTTTTTTTAAATTTTGGTAAAAATATGGTTTTTCCCACTCAGAATCATGAGCATAATCGATTCCGATAGTTTAAAAAATTGCCCCAAAAAAAATTCAGTTTTGCGACGTTTTTTTTACATACACTTAGTATGGGGTATGGGCGTGACAAACTATCATAAAATTTTGTATGAAAAAATAGGGTCATTTTTTTAAACGATCAGAATCGATTGTGCTCTTGAGTCTGAGTAGGAAAAACCATATTTTTTCCCAAAAAAAAAAGATGGTACGCTTTTTTGAAAACGCCCGAAAGCAAGATAAATTCGTACTTTTCCGACAGGCTCCTAGGATGGCCCATTTAAAAAAAATACAGTTATGATTAAGTATGTAATAATTAATTAATTCCAGGTGGACTTTTTATGGTCGACTATCTATTGCCTAACTACATGTTTTATTTATCGTCTAATTGACAAATTTAAAAGGTTCTTATAAAAACCCTTGCCATTCCCGGAACAAAAGTGCCCATACTGTTGGATAGCTAAATCTTTCAAAAAGTAAATTGTACTTAGTATACTTAGTATTTTTGTATTTAAAAAAAATCTTCTTTAGAAAGAACTCAATTTGTGCAACAATAAAGATACATTTGAACAATTTACTTTTTGAAAGATTTAGCTATCCAACAGTATGGGCACTTTTGCTCCGGGAATGGCAAGGGGTTTTTCTGCAACCTAAATTCGGTTTTATACAAAAATCAAATTTGTGCCACACGGCGACACAAAATGACACACCACAACACATTGCAAAAAACGAAATTACGCGACTCACAACACAAAAAGTTACGCTGATCTGGCTTCACCCTATTAGGTAATTAATTACTTATTTAGGTATTTCTCCGTTTATTTAAAACTAGCTGTTTCCCGCGGCTTCGCCTCCGTTACTTTTTTAATTTTGTTTCACACAAACCTTTTCCTGACAATAAAGAACACATAAAAGAATTACCCAATTTGGTGCCGTGTCGTTCGGAAGTTACAATTTAAAGTTAAAAATGAATTATTGAAATGCATACATTTCAATAATTCATTTTTATTTAAGTATAAATATATAGATTTCTTAGGTGATATAAAGGTGTAAATAATTTGCATTACCTAAAATCGAAAACAATTCTTTTGATCAATATTTTCACAGATTAAGTTTAAACATATTTTAAAAAAATTCCCGCTACTCACGGCAAAGCACGAAAACATAAAATTTACTCACTTTTTTTCACCGGTTTTACCACGAGCTTGCTTCCAATTGATTAACTTACACGCGCATTTCTTAGTACTTAGGTAATATATTTTTTGTTAACAATAAGCAGATTGTTGTATTCCCTACTGAGTGCGTTGATGCGAGTGATTTTTGATTTTCCTGGCAAGTTTTATCCCCCCTAGCATTTCTCATCACTTGTCACGTTCCGACGCCGTGGCTGATATAAGTGAGCAGGCGCACACATATTGCACAATTATTATTGTATATAATACGTGATAATACTATTAACTGCCCGCGGATTCGTCTGCTTAAAATCTATTTATTGAATGCGAGAAATAAAGGGTGATTCGGGAGACGTGAGCAAGACTACACTCTCAGTTATAATAATGGATCGTTATCAATCATATTTAAGTAAAACCCCAACACTTAACTGTCGAGTGACAAGACAATGCACTTAGTAAATCCTTACTATTTTAAAGGGGAAAGTGAGTTTGTTTGTTTGTTACGCTTTCCCGCCGTAACTACTGCACCGATTCCCGTGAAATTTTGCAAACGTCATATTAGAAGTCCAGAATAAATAAATATAATTACCAAAAAAGTAAAACCGACTCCTTAAAATTAAAAAATAATGAAAAATGGAACCGAAACAAAACAAAAGCTGTCCATTTGGAGCTGGTATCTGACCTCCGAACTGACACCTTTCTCGCATGCTTCATACGCTTTTTTGCACGCAGAAATAAGCCCACACAAGTGTGTTGCCTAACATGTACCAGATTTATATAAGATACTTGAAGGTGTATGTTCTACTGTGTTATGAAAATGTTACCTTAAATACCTAGCTGGTATTATAATTGTATTACTTTGAGAGTGCAAAGTGTTATTAAAAGAAATAAAAAGTGCAAATAAAATCACTCTTTGAGTTTAAAGTCATAGGAATGACATGTTTGGGTTTTTTATGTTTTGTAAGTTGTTATAAAAAGCTGTTAAGTTGTTATAAGTACTCTAAGTTTATAGTCTTAGAAATGACTGATGTTTAGTTTTTTATGCTTGTCAATGTGTTACATAGTTTGTATGTAATTTAAGAGGTGTATTTGGGGAATTGGTTCATGGGCCAATCAACTATTTTACCGACACTTTGGGCGTCTCCTGCGTTACCAAAATTGTCTCTGGCGTTACCAAAAAATCGTACTTCCAACTGTTATAGAGTATGTCAACCCTTTAATATTTAGACTGGCAGCATTGATTGGATTTGGTGGTGAACCGGAAGGGACAGAAGAATGGCGACAGACAGCTAATGGAAACACAGTACAGCTTTGTAAATGATTTATTTTAATAAAGATCACTAATAAAATAAAAGTCAAAGGCCTTTAAATCATTCATGGTGAGCGACATAAAACATGGTGGCAGCGGAAACAAGAAAATACATTATACAGGTATAAAAACCACTTGCCATTGTTACAACAGTCAATAAAAAATTAAACGAAATTCCACTTACGCACGTTGTGAAAATGGAAGGTCACGCACAAATTGTAAGACCCATTAATCTGGATAATCCAGATTGGATAAAGTGGAAGCAAATATTTGAAAACTTCTTAATTGCCATGAAGTACGACAAAGAAGAAGAGAATCGTAAGATCGCCATCTTGTTGCACTGCATGGGTGAGCAATGTCTCGACGTCTATAACACATTTAATTTTGGAGAAAACAACAAGAAAACTTATGTTGCAGTGGTACAAGCATTTGACAATTATTTTGTACCTAAAATAAATCTCAGCGTTGAGCGTCATAAATTTTTTAGTCATCAACAAGGTCAAGACTCGCTAGATACATTTCTAACCAAGTTAAAGAAACTGGCATCATCGTGTGATTTTGGTGATTTAAAGGATTCCCTTATACGGGATATATTCGTTTGCAATATGGACAAACAACACTCGAACATTCGTCAAAAACTACTATCCGAAAACAACATTGAATTAGACAAAATGGTCAATATGTACAAATCAATGGAACTGTCGTTAAACAATACATCATTCCTAGAAAAGGATGTACAAGTTGCTGCGGTACAGCGCCAGTCAGGGTCATTTATCAAGAAAACCACATTTCAAAAGCCGGCTTCCACATCATATAAAAAACCAGACAGACAACAACATGGACCAAAATGTGACCGATGTGGTCAAGTTCATCGCTTCAAGTGTCCTGCTTATAACAAGCAATGCATGAAATGCTACAAGCTTGGTCATTTTGCTCAAATGTGCAGAACCCCAGTAAATGTTATTAATATGAGTGAAAACATTCCTACAGGTAAACCGTACCCGTATAAATATTCCTGCTACGATAAATTTACAGAACAAAGTTCAACTAGTAGTAGTCAAGAAATGGGTGTTGAACAGATATCAATAAATAGTATAAATTCAAAAAATTGGTTAGTCGGTGTAAAAATTAATGAACAAAATGTAGAATGTTTGATTGATACTGGTGCCAAAGCCAATTGCATGTCAATAGAATTGTTTGATAGACTGAAACTGTCACGGAATATTTTAATGTCCTGTCCATTCAATTTGATTGCTTATGATGGCAATAGAATTCCCATTAAAGGTAGTTGTACTTTAAAATGTCAAATAAATAACTGTGAACATGACATAAAATTTATAGTCACAAACATTGACTGTCAACCTGTCTTGGGAGCAAGTACATGTACAGACATAGGTATTGTCAAACGAATGTATAGTCATACTGTAGTTTCTAAAGAACAGCCAACTGAATTAAAGTCATTATTGAATAATTACAGCAATGTTTTTCAGGGTTTGGGATGTCTTCCGAACAAGTGTCACCTGACTGTGAGATCTGATGTACAACCTAAAATAGATGCCCCGAGGAAAGTTCCCTTTTCCCTTCAGCAAAGATTAAAAGAAGAATTGGATCGAATGACAAGTCTTCAGGTAATAGAACCCGTGTCTAAACCAACAGATTGGGTTAGTTCAGTGGTAATTGTTGAAAAACCTAACAATAAATTGAGAATTTGCATGGATCCTAGGAACCTGAATGAGGCTATTCAAAGACCACACTATCCATTACCGTCAATTGAAGATGTAAGATGTAAATTAAATGGAGCAAAAATTTTTTCACATTTAGATGCCTATTCAGGATTCTGGATGCTGCAACTTGATTCTAGTAGTTCCGATCTTTGTACATTTAATACACCCTATGGCAGGTATAAGTATTTACGACTACCCTATGGCTTGAATTGTTCCACTGAAATTTTTAGTAAGATACTGACTGATTATTTCTCAGACATTCCTAATGTAATAATTTATGTTGACGACTTGTTGATATATGGACATGACGAAAAAACTCATAATGAGGCATTAAAAAAGGTTTTAGAAAGAGCAGAGTCAATCCAATTAAAATTTAACAAGGACAAATGTATTTTTGGACAAGAGAAAATAAATTTTTTAGGTCATACATTTAGTGCTCAAGGAATGTGTCCTGATTATGACAGAATTAGGGCAATATGTGAAATGACTAAACCAAATTGTAAGAAAAGCTTACAAAGATTTTTAGGTGTCATAAACTATTTAAGCAGTTATATTAAAATATGTCATCAGAAACAGAGTCACTAAGAAATCTTCTTAAGAAAGATTCAGAATGGTTATGGGATGAGAATCATGACAGAGCATTTGAAAGGCTCAAACAATTAATTACTACAGCTCCAGTCTTACGTCACTATGATAACACTAAGCCCTTAACATTAAGTGTAGATTCTTCACAGTCTGCCTTAGGTGCAGTACTACTACAGTCAGGTCAGCCAATAGCTTATGCTTCTAAGACTTTAACAGACTGCCAACAAAGATATGCACAGATCGAAAAAGAATTGTTTGCAATCTTATTTGGCTGTCAAAAATACCATTACTATGTTTATGGTCACAAAATCAGAGTAGAGACGGACCACAAGCCACTAGTTACATTATTTAAAAAAGCGCTAAGTCAAGTACCTAATAGATTACAGAGAATGATGCTAACTTTAAAGATGTATGATCTAGATGTCGTCTATATTCCTGGTACAAAACTATACATACCGGATACTTTATCTAGAGCAGCCTTACCTGAGTCTGAAGAGCATTTCATAGATAAAGAATTAACCATACATGCCAATATGTTCACTGAATCACTTGCCATTTCTCAAACAAAATTAGAACAAATTAAGACAGAGACAAAAAATGATCCAAGTTTACAAATGCTAATTAAATATTTTTATGATGGTTGGCCTGAACATAAAAGTAAAACTGATATATCAGTCAGAGCATATTGGAATTATAGATCAGAAATACATGTTGTTAACAGTATTGTTTTTAAAGGTAATAGTTTAGTTGTACCAACATCAATGCGCAAACAAATGTTAAATAGCATTCATATAAGTCATCTAGGTATAAACAGAAGTAAATTATTAGTGAGAAATGTGGTGTTTTGGCCATGTATTTATAAAGAAATTGAACAATTAGTTGAAAATTGTCAGACATGTTTAAGATATAGGACAGCAAATGCAAAGGAAACATTAATTTTGTCAGAAAATCCATCTTTGCCATGGGAAAAAGTAGGTGCTGACCTATTGCAGTTCAAAGGCAATAAATATTTAGTAATGAGTGATTATTACTCAAAGTATATTGAATTGGCTCTGTTAAATCATAACTCCACTGCGAAAAATGTTGTGCTGCATTGTAAATCTATCTTCTCACGTCATGGCATTCCTTTGCAATTATATACTGATAATGGACCTCCTTTTGATTCTTATGAATTTAAAGAATTTTGTAAAGAATGGGACATAGAGCATGTTACTTCAAGTCCAAATTTTCCTCAATCCAACGGTCAAGCTGAATCAGCTGTTAAAATTGTTAAGAGGATTTTGCAAAAGTCTGATGATGAAAACAAAGATCCATTCATGGCACTTTTGCATTATCGTTGTAATGAGAAAGAGTACATGAAATCTCCAGCAGAACTATTGATGTCAAGAAAATTAAGATCTAATTTACCTCTGTCAAAGAACTTATTAAAGCCTAAAGTTGTGAGATTTCATGAACAAAATGAGAATCTTAACAAACATAAACAATGTTATAAAAAATATTATGATCATGGTGCAAAAGATCTGTGTCCATTACAGAAAAATGATCACATAATGTTTAAAAAGATGCCATCCAGTAATTGGGAATCAGCAGTTGTAATCAAAGCATTTACAGGTTGTCCTAGGTCATATCTAATAAGAGCAAGTGATGGCAAAGTGTTTAGGAGAAATCGTAGGCATCTCTTGTATGTCAAGTCTGTAGAGAATAATAGAGAACACGAAAGTCAGTCAAGTGTTAGTCATGATATAAGTCAAAAGTCAACAGTCAGTCAATCTCTATCATATTCAATGCCATTGTCAAGAATGTACAGGGAGTTATATATACTTAAACCTAACTATGATTCAGTCAAAGATCAGGAGGAACAGAGTGTAGAGTCACTGTCGAATTCATTGGTAGGAGAAGAATTAACTTCAATGTCAAATTCACTAGTAAAGGAAAGAGACATACTGGACTCTCAGTCATTGCCAGATATATTGTTAAAAGAAGGACAAGTGTCAGATTCGTTGGTAAATGATTTTGATCCGGGGTCTGAAGCATTGGTCTTGTTATTCGATTCATCTTCAAGTGAGGCGTCATATAGATCTGTTGGGTCATGTATACAGTTAGAGGATAATTGTGAGGACAGCAACTCGGATTCTACTGGTGATATTGATGATTATTCTAATGTTGAAAATTATAATCAAGGTATGGAAACCTACATATCTAGGTCAGGTAGGAGAATTAAAAAACCTAATAGATATGAATAGATACTTAAGGAAAGGGATGTTATAGAGTATGTCAACCCTTTAATATTTAGACTGGCAGCATTGATTGGATTTGGTGGTGAACCGGAAGGGACAGAAGAATGGCGACAGACAGCTAATGGAAACACAGTACAGCTTTGTAAATGATTTATTTTAATAAAGATCACTAATAAAATAAAAGTCAAAGGCCTTTAAATCATTCATGGTGAGCGACATAAAACACCAACAAGATATTTCACGGTTTAATAGGTTGAACTTACGCAGAATGGCATGTTTCATGTACACCATCTATTAATTACAGAAAAAACATGTTTTCTTACAAAAATCTGCAATTTGTTGAAAAATGTCGCGGACAGATTAGTGTCGGTAAAAAAGTTGATTGACCCTCATCTTTCGGAATATTTCATCAGCCTAAATTTATATAACTACAGTCCACTTTTATTGTTGTTTATTTTGTGGGGGAGCTATGTTGCATGGCAACACCAAAATGAAAATGTCAGACGCAAATGAACAATATTATAGTGCTACGATTCAGCTCCGGCCTTTTAATTCGTCTCTCTATAAAAAACGGCGCTTGTATTATTTCACGAAAAACTTTTTCACGAACGACTTTATCACGAAAACTTTATCACGAAAAACTTTATCACGAATAGACTTTACCACTAAAGACTTTTTCACGAAAACTTTACCACTAAAGACTTTATCACGAAAACTTAATCACGAACAGACTATATCACGAAAAGACTTTACCACGAACAGACTATATCACGAGAAAACTTTACCACGAAAACTTAATCACGAACAGACTATATCACGAAAAGACTTTACCACGAATAGACTTTTCACGAAAATGTTTGAAACTTCTTCACGCTGAAACGGCTGGAGGGATTTGGATGAAATTTGGCAAAAAGTTAGTTTATAATCTGGATTAAAACATAGGATACTTTTTATTCCGATATTCCCACGGGATAGGGATAAAATTTCGAAATAACAACCGCTAGGCTTAGATACATGAAATTTGGTATGTAGATAGTTAGACGTCTGGAATAACACGTAGATAACTTTTTGACCCGATATTCCTACGGGATACCCAGGGATAAAATCTCGAAAAACAACCACTGGGCTTAGAGCCATGAAATTTGGTATGTAGGTAGCTGGACCAGTGGAATAACACATAGGTTATTTTTTACTCCGATATTCCCACGGGATAGGGATAAAATTTTGAAATAACAACCGCTAGGCTTAGATACATGAAATTTGGTATGTAGATGCCAAATATGATGTCTGATAATTATAGTTACGGAAATTGGGTCATTAATTGAAAAAAAAAAATATGAATCCCATTTATTCTCTATCCCATGGGAATGTCGAAAAATCCTGAAAACTGTTTTTAGCTGTTAGTATTATCTATTTGCATTCCAAATTTGAAGTTTCTAATAATTATAGTTACGGAAATAGGGCCATTTTGAAGTGAAAATATAAATCCCATTTATTCCCTATCCCGTAGGAATTTCAAAAAATCCTTTCTTAGTGCGCGACTACACCTATCACGCAATATATATTCCAAATTTCAAGTTTCTAGGCCTAGCGGTTTGGGCTGTGCGTTGATCTATAAGTCAGTCAGTCAGTCAGTCAGTTTGTTATTTTATATATATAGATGTATTCCATGGAAATGTCAACATGTTTTCATCAAGGTAACAAGAATGTGTCATACATAATAAAACAATAAATATGTAGACTGGTTCCTTGAAAAATGATTTTATATTTTTTTTTATCAATTCGTCTAGTATCATAGGTAAGATCCTACCCTACATACTATGAGACTTCGGGCTTGGTGGACGCAAAACGACGCTTGCCTGGCGAATTGCTTACCCTGGCCAAATTTTCTCGATAATCAAATTTTCAAAGGGACGACACAATTTGCAAATTAACCGCTGACTCCCTTCTTATCCAGTGTTGTACCGCAGATCGAGCCAGACTTCTAGCAGTAAGAACAAAAGAGGCTGGTTTCTGGTTCCACGCACACCCATCTGCAACCACTGGCTTTTCTCGACCCCAATACTCGCAGTTTGTTTACGTCTTGGGGTACCGGTCTGCGCTCTACATCGTTGCCCCTGCGGAAGCGATGTAGACCAGCTGGACACCACGGACTCTCCTGCCAGAAGAGCGCGGGCCGTTTCGTGAGACACGCTGCCCTTAGCGACATTATTCGTCGGTCTCTTGCGTCGGATAACGTGCCGGCTCTCTTGGAGCCGTTGGGTATTTTAAGAGACGACGGCAAGAGACCAGACGGTATGTCTTTGATCCCGTGGAGTATGGGAAGGGTTCTGGTGTGGGATGTTCTATGTAGACACACACTAGCCCCTTCGCATCTCCACCGGACCTCCACAAGGGCAGCAGCCGCAGCAGAGGCAGCCGAAACCGCCAAGATAAGCAAATATAGTGGTCTCGGCGCCAAAATAATTTCGTCCTTTCGGTGTCGAGATCCTTGGTCCGTGGGCCCAGGAGCAATAAGCCTCTTCAAAGATATTTCGGAGAGGCTTATAGATGCCACCGGTGACCGAAGACCTGGCAGCTACCTCGCTCAAAGAATTAGCCTAGCGATTCAACGAGAAATGCTGCCAGCATCTTCGGCACAATGCCGCAGGGGTCGTTTTTAGATATAGCTTAGTTTTTAATATAGATTTAATTTAGTTTTAATATTATTTCTGCTTTTTGGTTTATTTTTATCTTAATAATTAATTTATTCGACTATCGCAACCAAACATGATTTTTGTTTTTTTAAGATGTTCGAAATCTGAATGTTATTAAAGTGTCGCTTACCGATAAACATATAATTAGGGGCTGTTTCACCATCCATTGATTAGCGTTACCGACGGTTAAATGTGACGCCGTCTCCGTCTATTCGAACAAAACAAATAGAGACGGCATCATACCTAACCGCCAGTTAACATTAATCAATGGATGGTGAAACAGCCTTAATATTATAATGCAACCAGATAGAAGTTTCTAATGAAGGTAGGTCATTTGCTTATCGCGTAGAAAGAGTAACCTATAGAATGCTGGACTATTCCTTTTCATTCGCACAAGAAGAGGAGACCAAATTACTCTATTTAAGTTGTAAAAAAAAGGACTGAGCATGACATTTTTGTCCCTCACCGCGTGTCGGCTATTTCAAGGTTGGCGGATTAATTTGCAAATCAAAGTTTGACATTTGTGTCGCGATCGTTTTTTTAATCAATTTTATTACTTTGTCGCAAAATAAAGGCCTCTTTTTACTTATGTGCATTCCGTATGGTTTGACGTGGCATCCGTTGAAAATGGAAAAATGAAATTCAACATTTTACTTTATTGGAGCGATTAGAGCTTTTTTTTATTCAACTGGATGGCAAACGAGCATGTGGGTCTCCTGATGGTAAGAGATCAACACCGCCCATAAACATCTGCAACACCAGGGTATTGCAGATGCGTTGCAGATGTTTTTTGTTTCTTGCCTTGCTTCGGTGTTTCTCCAGGTGACATTTATCATATAGTGTTTCGTGATAAATAGCCATCTCTTATCCATTTTAAATTGTATTTACAAACGTAACCTCAAAACTCAGTGCTGCCATTTATTTCCGAGAATATTACTCTGTACGAGGGGTAAAATAGTCTACTCTAATGATTTTTTTTTTAAACGAAAAAGTTTTAATCGGATGAGATTCTAATCCGTATCTCTTGCTATTCGCGCCGAGTATACTGCCAACTGCCGTGTCAGTACTTAATCACGAAAAACTTTTTCACGAAAACTTTTTCACGAACGACTATCACGAAAAAACTTTATCACGGATGGACTTTATCACGAAAAGACCATATCACGAAAACTATTTCACGAAACTTTTTCACGAACGACTTATCACGAAAACTAAATCACGAATAGACTATATCACGAATAGACTTTATCACGAAAAACTTTATCACGAAAACTATATCACGAATAGACTTTACCACGAATAGACTTTATCACGAAAAATGTTTGAAACTTCTTCACGCTGAAACGGCTGAGGGATTTGGATGAAATTTGGCAAAAGTTAGTTTATAATCTGGATTAAAACATAGGATACTTTTTATTCCGATATTCCCACGGAATAGGGATAAAATTTCGAAATAACAACCGCTAGGCTTAGATACATGAAATTTGGTATGTAGATAGTTAGACGTCTGGAATAACACGTAGATAACTTTTCGACCCGATATACCACGGGATAGGGATAATATCTTGAAATAATAACCGCTGGGCTCAGAGTCAAGAAATTTGGTATGAAGGTAGCTGGATGTCTAGAATAAAACATACGCTAGTATTTATCCGGACAATCCCACGGGATAGATTTGTAACTAATGGACCCCATACATCTCTGTATTATTATTATTATTTTGTAATTTTTACTTTAATTGAATACTGTAGTTTTTAAGTATTTTGCGGTTTTCACATGTTTCTTGCGGCGCCTTCTTCTTGCAATGATGGTCTTTCTGAAAGCGCTGCTTGATTTGTACGAGCGAGAAGCGAGCGAGCAGACGGTTCGGAGCAGAAGCGACTCGGATAGGTTAGGTTCAGAAGTACATTTATTGTTTAAAACTAACTTTAATTGAATGATAAACTTTTTCAATGACTTCGGAATCTTCTACTTATTAGTTTTTTTTTGTATTCCAAACTTTCAGCCATCAGTGGCCTTTGTGTCTCCAGACAAATCCTGAGTTCGCTCGCTTCTGGTGGAATTATTTTAGCGTCCTTGATTTTGAGTCTAGCGACTCGAGTTTCTAGGAGTTGGCATACTGATTCTGCATTATGTCATCTGTCTGACAGAATAATAAATTTTTGTTTTAGATTGGTCGTGGCTGGTATTCTAGAACAAGGACAGCTCTACCGTACTCGACCTGAAGTCGTCTGGCAGTGTCTATCAACCTCGACATTGGGAAATCATCGCTCGTTCGATGGGGCCATTATAATCAAAATTGAATTGATTGAATATATAATAGTACTGACGTACAGAATGGTCACGCTCCGCCCGCACCGGTTCGAGTAATTCGAGTTACCCCACTCAGCGCAGATTAAGGAAAAACGCAGGAAGGAGCAGTCGGGCGCGCAACGCGATGTATATATATCGGTCGCACCGTCGCACGGCACTAAGTTCGGGAGAATCATTTTGCGAAATGGTGATTATACTGTGCATTGTATAGTGTTTTGTCAACAGTAAAGATAAGAAAAAAGTTTTTTCGATTTCTAATAAAATAATAATGCTTTCTAAAAGTATCGCGATTAATATATGAAATAACTAATGGTACGAATAATTCGTTAAAGTTTGTAGTCATATATTTATTGTAATTTAAAATAATAATGCTTAAATACATAGACAGACCACTTTTAAGTAGGTTTAATAAAATAAGTATGATTAAGATTACATTTATTTAAATATAAGCTACTACATACCCTATAGTATAGAGTTTTGCGATAGTCAGCCCTGTGTGCTTCCGCACATTGACGCATGTATAGGTCGTCGTGCCTATGTAGATTCACAAGACGCGTATTTTGTTTTGTATGGCGTGGCCGCCCTGTGCCTCTACTGTCAGTTTCTCTTAAATCAAAAGTGAGGTTATGTATGGGATTAACGTGACGCTGCAAGTTTTTACAATTAAATGAAGCATTTATCAAATTTCTACATAAGTTTACTAGTAGTTAGTAAGATACGCTACTGTTCATAATGCTTTCGTTCTCCAGATTACATAAATAGCTATTATTAGTTTAGGCGTGTGGCGGCGGTCTAGCGTATACATTTAATAATAATGATAAAACAGAGAAAATTTTGGTGTGCATATTCATGGACACGAATTATACCAAGTGTTAAATGGGATTCAAATTGGGATCAGTAAGTTATTTTTATGTATTTTTTGTTCGTAAGCATTGTTGTCTTATGGCTTAGTTTTTGATAAAATGATAGACATTACAATGCTTGTGATATGTTGAATTATTTTGGAAATGATGAAGATTATTCTTTCTTTAGCCGTGAACCAGAAGCGTTGTGAGACTTTGAAAGGCAACAAACCTGAAGGCGGAAATGAATATAATGAAAAGTTAGAAAGGCGAAGGTAAAGCTGTGAGGCATTTGTTCCTCATCAGGCAATGGCCAGTATTTTGTGGTGTGCTACTGACAAGGAAAGAACACTGACAGACTTGGGTGGAGAATGAAGGAAATAGTTTTTTGTAAAAAAAACATTATTAATAACAAGCTTTTTGCTGACTGTTCTGTTTGTGGACTTTGTGATTTGAACTACATTTCATGCAATTTCAAGTCAATCTGATCACAGGAGGTCGTCAAATTTAGCTTCCAAGATTTGACCCGAATAATTAATTAACAAATAGGACAAGCTAAATAAAGCCTTTAAGTAATGATTTTTGAATCGGGCGTTACTTTGCGGAGGTCATATCAATGAACTAAAAGAATTTCTTTGTCACCTGCGACCTTATGATAGCTAAGTTTATGCAACATATGTGTGCATGCAGTTCCTCCACCTACACACTGTATAAACAACAAATCACACAACCTCTATCACCCCACCCACACACCACTGACATGTTTTCAAACTCAACCAGAGCTCATGTTCAGAGCCACAAATGTTATGTTACGTTATGTGAGTAACATCTGGTAGCATGGTGTATGGTCCCTTAGTTCATTGTAAGTAAGTTAACCCTGTTCTTGGTTATTGTATCTTATACGATACATCATTTAGATCTCTTTTTGTATTTTTTTTTAGTTATTTTTTGTTAGTCGAGATCCAACGAGGCTTGAATTAGTACACTTGTTTCAACTTGCCAAGGGTTTTTTTTCTTCTTTTTATTGAGGCTTTGAACCACTCAGGTGATCAATTCAGCTTCATGGGTTCTTGCTCATTTTCGGTATGCATGGGACATATTTAAAAAAGTGGTAATACAAATGGCTTTGTCATGTTGGCTCTCAGAGCAACAATTGACCTGGCCATTGTGCATGGGGCCTAAACTCCCAAGAACCCTTCTCTTCAAGTCTACTTGTTACGGTTAATAAGTATAATAAAGGAATTATTATAATAATTAAAATAATATTTTCTTTATTTGGCATAATTTTATTAAACCCATACAATTTAAGTAAAAATAAAATCTTAAATCACATTCAATACAATCATTACATTACATTATAATCCTGAATATAAATAAATACACAAACAAAAGTTAAATCAAATAATTAAAACGGTAAAATACATGCAATTAAAATATAATTAAATTAAAGTTACAACACACAGGACACCGCGCGCACAGCACACAGGATCGAAATTTATTGCCAAAGTAGCATGTCAACTCACTACTTTATTATTGTTTCTTTATTTACCTTTAATATAATTTTGATTTAAATTAATTTGATACATAGTGAAATTAATGAATGAAATTTTATTCGTATTTTAATAATAATTTTGGAGAGTGTAACATGTATCAGAGGCTCCATGAGGCTGACATAGGGCAGACGTACGGTTTTTGGCCACCTTAAGCTGTTTTTGGCCAGTTGACATTTGAAGTCATATATAAAAAGTTATTGTATTAAATTTATATGTTTTAGTGAGTTTTCAAAGCTTTATACTAAACAATTAAGTTTGTAATGATTTTTTACTATAATTTATTTCAAACATATATTTAAACCATAAATGGCCACAAGGTACTTCTGCCCTAGCATATTTGTGGAATAAAACCTTGTTAAATGTAAGATTTAAAAAATGGTTTAAATTAATTTGATGCATAATGAATGACGATTTGATTGACATTTTAATATTTCTAATTTTATTAGTGTATTTAATATTTCTACCCCAGAATAAACAATTTCTATTTCCTATTTCAAAAGTTAATGAGCTATCACTGTATTTCCAGGCAAGCAACAGGCGACATGACAGGCCGAAGACTAGCATGCTGACATTAATGGGATCTGCTTGTCGCTCCAAATGACCAGAGCTCAGAACGCACGCTCATAGCTAAACACCTCCTGTGACTGGAAGTAGTGAACTGCTCGCTGATTGAAGAGGGCGCGCTATCCGCCCGGCTGTAGGGTGGAGCCAGAGCAAAAGTAAGTTAAATTCATGTATCTACTATGCATTTTGAAAGAAAAAAAAACATTTATTGCCCAAAAACTGCTTAATAATTTATGACAAAAGGCTCAGTCTCAGCATGTGCAGTGAGGACTATGCTTCACCACACTATTTTCAGCTGTATGAAAGCATACAGACATTACAACGATAATTTCCTTATAGACTGTGCTCTAGTATATTGTTACAATACTGGCTTTCAAGCAGAAGATCGTGGATTCAACAAAGGCTTGCAGCTCTGAGTTTATAAAATTCATGTGCGAAATTACTTTTGAATTTACCACCAGCTTTCGGTATGGGAAAATGCGTGATGCGTGATAGAACCCGCACAAACCTGCGAAGCAATTCAATGGTGTGTGTGATTTACCAAACCATACTAGCGTGGGTTGTTCAATGGCTACAGCGGTTGGATTTCGAGGTTTTTTCCGATCTCGTGAAATTTCTGAATAAAAAAATTAGCCTATGTGTCAGATGCCCGTATATAAATCGTCAGCGTTTTAGCGTGAAGGTTTTTTTTTCTCTTTTTTTGTTGAGGCTTTGAACCTTCAGGTGATCATGTCAGCCTCATCGGTGCTCGCCATTTTCCCTACACAAGGGACATATTAAAAAATTGGTAAATGCAAATGGCTTTGTCAGAATGTTGGCTCTCAGAGCCAACTTGACTGGCCATTGTGATGGGGCCAAAAACAAGTACCCTTCTCTCAAGTCGAGTTCCGTCCGAGATTCCAACAAAAAATTTTAGCGTGAAGGGTAACATTCGCAAACTTTCATATTTATAATAGTAGGATTACCCCTGTTTTTTACCATTTATTGATAAATTTATCTGACTGATAAATGTGATGTCGTCTGGTGTTTGTTGTGTTTGAATATACGGAGACGGTATCACATTTATCCGTCATAAAATTAATCAATGGGTGGCGAACAGCTCTTTGGTGTTTACTTTGTTCTTGTTTATATTATTCAGTTCAACTTTTGTTTTATTACACACCAGAGAGACAGAGTGTCAGTCTATGCCATAGACTCTATGGTGTGCATTGAGTAGGCAGCAGGCGTAGGCAGCGCTAGTGCTGGTGGCGGCTGTGGAGGCGCACTACTGCCTACTCTGGAATCAACACTATGCTAGGCTTGGGTTACGATACTTTGACATATATGAGCAAATAGTCACCAGCCGGTTTGCACGGCCAGCAGTTCTTCAGGACGGAGCCCGGATAGAGGCAGGCTCCGCCGCTTACTTTCCACCGCGCGCCGCGGACCAGGCCGGGACTCCTACACTCTTTCGTCTGCCACGCAATGTTGATACGATACTTCGTGTGCAGGTGCGTAGATATGATTGCAACATCAAACGCAAAGCACACAAGGACGGCACCGGGGCGGGAGTGCGGCGGGCGTTC
>NC_133484.1:3836452-3893218 GCF_025370935.1 Choristoneura fumiferana
TTTTTGCAAATGCTCAAAAATAACATCATAATCTTACTCGAATTGGCAATAAAAAATTCGAGTCTCTAACAAGCATAATCTTCCCCCTATTATTTCTTTATTTTATAATATTGCAGACATTTTAGCATGTAGTTAGTCTTAATCCTAAACTAATTGATCTGTTGGGGAGAAGAATAGCATTGATTATACTGGAATTATAAAACGTGAATGCAATGCTGAAAGCAATAACTTGCTTCGAGACACGAAGATTAAACTTGGCACAGGCAAGTCTAGTATGTACAGTACGCCCATTTGGCTGTTTAATTTGAAGTCTCTAGCTGCGGACACCTTTCAAAGTCTCCAAGTTTCAAGTTCTCAAGTGAAAAAAATATGCATTAAAGAAATCCTCAATTATTCAATCAACAAAACAACTTAAGCCTATACCTACAAAAGGCTTAACCATCTAAACTATAAACTAAGCTATACTACATTACACTAAAGTCATCCGCAATCAATTAATTTAGGTACTTTCAAAGTTTTTGATTAACTAATTAAAATTACAATTAATGTATGGTATTTCAACAAAACAAACTTTCTTTTTTGTAGTTTTTCTGATCTCTCCGTGCTTACATAATCAGGAAATTGTTCACTTTAAAATTATTCAGTTAATTGATGTATGAATATTAAATGTTATAGTTATAGTACATAATCATGCCATAATGGAATATTATCATCTTTTCTCTCATGTTCATGTAAGACGAGACCAGAAAGTGTTTGAAAGGGTTCTACAATAAACACACTAAATATAAACCGTAGTTAAATTTTAACATATCTAAATCTGATTATTAAGTACATCTATCTCTTATTAATATGTCCGAACATAAAAAACCATCAACTAGGTAAACTTTTCCAGCTTTTGGGTCAAACGGATATGTAACAATGTTTACAATAATTTATATTTTGGTTAGTGGGTAGGTAGTACATTAAGAATAAATAATAATCAAAAAGTTTTGATGCAAAAATGTTTGAATTTTGGTCAGTCAAGTGAAAAATTACGTACCTATTCGAACCACTCAAAATACCGTTAGCACGGCCTTATTAAGAGCTGAGACCGTTAGTAAACATTTGTTCGTTTTTAAAGAATATAAAAGTCTATCACGAATAATTATTGGAGTAGACACATTAACTCATATATTAAGAAGAGTTCTATCAGACCAGATTTTTAATTATCAAACAATTTTATGGAATAATCGAGAAAAACTAACAAAAATGCAACGATGCCAGCTCAGCAGGTATAAACGCCCTTAAGTCAGAAAAAAAAAGTCTGTGGTACATTATTTACTCGACTCATCCTTCTGTGCTCGACTGTCCAAACACTGTATTTAATACACTGTGCGCAAGATGTTACGTTTACAGGAACTTTTGAAAAGTGGCAGCGCATCAGTTGGCTGTCAAAACATTCGCCTCCGCGGAATTGTCGCAGCGCGGTGTCGTCAATTTCCAATAAGTGAGCATTTTGCGATAGGTGAACGAACAGTAAGAGACAGGTTTTTGGGTGACATACGATTAGGTACAAAATATTTTCTTAACGTTTTTAGGCTTTCGCGTTTACTTGACAAGATGGAGCGACGACCTGGTTAAGATCGCGGGATCGCGGTGGATGCGAAAAGCACAAGATCGGTCTGAGTGGAGAGCCTTGGGGGAGGCCTATGTCCAGCAGTGCACGTCTTTCGGCTGACATATGATGATGATGATGATGACGTTTACTTTTATTTTAAAATGTCAATAAATTCGCTTATCAGGTACCTGATTGAGCGAGTTTTACTGTTTGTCTATCATATTTATCTAATTATGTTTGATACGGGTTAGTCTCACTTCGTCTAAAAAGCAACTGGTCTATGTAGCATGTGGTCTAAAAAGCAGCTGGTCTATGTAGCATGTGGTCTAAAAAGCAGCTGGTCTAAGTAGCTAGTGGTCTATAAGGCAACTGGTCTAAGTAGCAAGTGGTCTAAAACGCAACTGGAAGCTGGTCTAAAACGCTTTTCGCCTAAAACGCAACTGGTCTAAAAATACAACTCGTCTATAACGCTACTCGTCTAAAATGCAACTGGTCTAAAACGTTTTTAGTCTAAATCTCATCTCGTCAAAAATGCAAGTGGTCTAAACACAAATTAGTCTCACTATACTCACTACCATACGTACGAAATCTTTTTGAGTAGGCTTCATTACGACTTCACACTAATATTATAAATGCGAAAGTTTGTTTGTTCGTTACAATCACGCGTAAACAGCTGAACGGAATTTGCTAAAATTTTTCACGCAGGTGCAAAATTTCAGTGTGTGTCTTCTAGGATAGGACATAGAATATTTTTATCCCGGTAAAGTGTTCCTGTGGGATACAATTAAATTAACTTACAACATCAAAAATCAATTGTCAAACTGCAGGCGGAATAAACAATAAAATACACGTAATAAAGTTTGAATTTTAGATTGCTTGCTGGCATGCATACTTATGTGTGATAGTCTGATAGGATAGCTTTTACTCGAATATGATGATTTCTAATAATACCTGCAGTTTTCGTTTTTAGTTTGATAACCAGGGTGGAAAGTGAACCATCCCACCTGAGATATTTCTGGCGCAAATAGTTCGAGGGTAAAATGGGTACTTAATTTTACCCGAGTTAAACATTCTACTTTTCATTTCGACTGTGAGGAAATAAATTTACAGAATTATAATGTATTATGAATATGATATAAATTAATAATTACTTAGTTACTAATGAAAATATAGTAGATGATTAAAATAATAATGAATTAAAACTAACAAGTATCTACTTAGACCAGCTGCTTTATAGACTACTTGCTACTTAGACCAGCTGCTTTATAGACCAGTTGCCTTATAGACCACTTGCTACTTAGACTAGCTGCTTTATAGACCACTTGCTAATTGGACCGCTTTCTTATAGACCACTTGCTACTTAGACCAGTTGCTTTTTAGACCACTTGCTACTTAGACCAGTTGCCTTATAGACCACTGGCTACTTAGACCAGCTGCTTTTTAGACCAATGCTACATAGACCAGTTGATTTTTAGACGAATGAGACTAACCCTTTGATACGGTTGTACAACGTTATCCTTATCGTGGGATAAACACGATTATAAACACCATACTTACTTAAATAATTATTGACCGATTGACCCAGTCTCAAACTACGCAAAGCTTATACTATGGGTACTAAACAACGGATTAACATACTTATATGGATATATATACTTAAAAACATATAAACACCTAAGACCCGAGAATATAAAGATTCTTAACGAGTACTCGTATACATACAAATATCTGCCCCAACCGGATATCGAACTCTGGACCTAATGCTTCATAGTCAGGTTCTTTAAGTACTTGGCTATTCGGTTGTCATTTGTTAAAGCACGCCCTTTAATAGGTAAGCGACGTAGTTTATTCGTAATCACTTAGCACTCCTTTCGGAGTCGGTTAAAGCAAATTTATTTAAATGTGCGAGTTGTCGTGCGTGGCCGCGTAAACCACGGTACGGCGCACCCTGTATAATTAAAATGGGAAAACTCACTCGCGCCTCACCCGGTTTTCACCCAGATGTCCCCGACATAGCGCGAAGAAGCAAGTTGAAGTGGCAATGGGCGGCCACATCGCTCGAAGAACGGATTTCAGTTGGAGGAAAAAGTCCTCGAGGCGACCACGGCCAGGAAGACTAAGCGTTGGCAGGCCTCCTATTAAGTGAACTATTGCGGGCAACCGGAGGCAACTTCCAAATTGACCTCAATCAAAACCGGTCAATAATAGTAGATTATTGTCGTGGCCTGGAAGTAGGCAATTGCTGGCTGAGTATGAGTATTAAACGGACGAGCTTGCGAGTCCGTTTAACTAATACGAAGCCAGCAATTGCTGTTCCAGCCGAGACTAATATAAAGCTTTTCTCAAAAATGGTGAATAATTCTGAAATAGAATAAACTTTTTCTCAAAATATAATATAAAATTTAATTTTATTCCAACATTTTCTTATGCTTTCCCGCCTTTTTTCATTAAAACTAAACTGCAGGTGTATTTTTCTACCGAAAGCACCACAAGCTATTTCAGACCCAATAAAAAAGTCCGGAGGTCTAACAAAATATCTGATACCGGCCATTAGACTTGGCTGTATACGACGTGTGCCAACATTTCCATTGCCTTTTTAACTTAAAAAAATGTGACTGATTGCAGGCGCGCTAATTTATTATTGTCGAGCTAGCGCGCCTGCAATCTTATTAACTTTTTAATTTTTCGCTGACCATAAACTATGCACTTCACCTTCTTATATGTAAAGAATAATGTCAACTTTTACGGACATTTTTGAGAAAAAAGCTTTAAAAACTAAAATACTCCAAAAAGTCAGTCCATTCGCCCAGGTGCTCAATTTGAAATGCTGTATGTAACCTTGTAAAGGTAAAACGAAATTCATCGCCAACTCATCAATGTTTCATCTCAGCCTGCGGGCTTAACCAATGGCTAACCTGCAGTACAATTGAGAGCTTGTTAATTCATATTTATATTTCAATTTTACTCCGTTGACAATCTAGTCCAATTAGAGTGACTATGTTAAACCATATTTAATAGCGTGAATATATGTAGCTAAATTTTGACTTTTATGTTTAAAATTGTGTGTTGATCGAGATAGTAATTATAGGTATACATCATCAGCCAAATGAATATGTCGCTAAAGTCGAACTTTCAAGTTGACAGACACGTCTATTGGCATTATTGTTTTATCACACGCAAACGATTATCAACTTTAGGGTGATAGACCGCATACTTGGCTGATGGTACCTAGTGCCACCAGAGTGAAGGTCACGCAGAAAAGAACATGTTATGGAATGACAATGACAGCGGAATTTTGACTCGCTCACTCATTTCATTCATTCGCCTTTAATGCAATCAGTTCCTCATTTTAGACGACCAGATGGCCTAGTGGTTAGAGAACCTGACTACGAAGCTTGAGGTCCCGGGTTCCATTCCCGTGTCGGGGCAGATATTTGTATGAAAAATACGAATGTTTGTTCTCGGGTCTTGGGTGTTTAATATGTATTAAGTATGTATCTATATCTATATAATTATATTTATCCGTTGCTTAGTACCCATAACACAAAGCTTTGCTAAGCTTACTTTAGGACTAGGTCAATTGGTGTGAATTTTCCCGTGATATTTATTTATTTATATAAGAGGCTCTGTGTGTAATCATTCATTTCAACTCTCGTGGCACTAACTATACTCTTAGTTATAGATAGTACTTACAGCTGGCAATGCGTTTTATTAGGATTCTGTACGGTGCGGTCCGGTATAAGGGACCGTATTAATATAAGTAACTATGATTAGAGAACCGACTATGAAGTTTGGGGTCCTGGGTTCGATCCCGGTAGAGGCCGATATTTATATAAATAATACGAATGTTTGTTCTTGGGTCTGGATAAATATGTATTTAAGTATGTATTTAACTATATATATATAAGTATGTTTCCGATTGCCTAGTAACCATAGCAAAACTTCGCTTAGTTTCTTTTCTTTCTTTCTTTCTTTCTTTCTTTTTAGGCAATCATCCATAAAATTGTTAGGCTTTGGGCAGAAAATACATAATATATTATGTCAGTATTATGGAATAGAATATATTAAATCTTAATATACGTTAAAAAGCCGTAGTGTCCTAGTGGTTTGACCTATCGCCTCTCAAACACAGGGTCGTGGGTTCAAACCCGGCTCGCACCTCTGAGTTTTTCCAAATTCATGTGCGGAATTACATTTGAAATTTACCACGAGCTTTGCGGTGAAGGAAAGCATCGTGAGGAAACCTGCACAAACCTGCGAAGCAATTCAATGGTGCGTGTGAAGTTCCCAATCCGCACTGGGCCCGCGTGGGAACTATAGCCCAAGCCCTCTTGTTCTGAAAGGAGTCCTGTGCCCAGCAGTGGGACGTATATAGGCTGGGATGATATGAATATACGTAGTAAATAAATAATACGAGTTACAGAAATTGATCTTTTGAAGAAGTAAGATGTAGATAGATTTAATCAAATTCAGTGTTCATGTTCTACGTACATAGTAACGTTTTGTTTAAGTAACTTTGGTCACGAAAACCTAAGTCATAAAACTAACGGCGAAGTGCAAGAATAGTGATAAAATGGGACACGTTGTTTGACTATAAAGCACCTTATTGTATATGAGGGATTGTTATTTTCTTAGAAAGTTTTACTGAGTTTTGATAATTTATAGAAGGTTATCATTAGGTTATCATCATCATCATCGTCCCAGCCTATTTACGTCCCACTGCTTGGCTCCTCTCAGAATGAGAGGGTTCGGGCCGTAGTTTCCACGCGGGTCCAGTACGGATTGGGAACTTCACACATACCGTTGAATTACTTCACGGGTGTGTGCAGGTTTCCTCACAATGTTTCCTTCATCGTAAAGCTCGTGATGCAAATGTAATTGCGCACATGAATTTAGAAAATCAGAGGTGCGGGCCGGGCTTTGAACACACGAACCTCTGCTGAGAGGCGATAGCTCAAACCACTAGGCCACTACGTTATCTTTACTTACTTTATACTTATTTAGTAATATTATATATTAATATGAAAAGGAAAATTTTACACGTATTTTATATGGAAAACAAAAGGTCATCAGGTACAGCGTTCAAATCGTCCATATAGTATGTCATGCTACGCTCCGCTTCGCTCCCGCCTTAGCCTTCGATGTTAGGTTTTTTTTTTATAGCAGTCCGGATAATATTGCTTCACAAATGATTTTTGATCCTCGATGTTCCTATAAAAATTGTTTATTATGAACTTTGATAATTGCATACAACTACAGTTTAGTATACTATACATTCGGTACCTAGTTAAAATATTATGTATTTAATTTTTCTGATAAATAATTGAATTCATTCTTATAATTAATTCGAGTGTTTATATTGAATTTAACATTATGACGTTAAATGTTATGACTAACTTATCAGGTGACTATCATTCATTGTAACCTGCGAAAAAAGACCTTACAACAATTATTATAAACTAGTTTATTTCCTATTAAATATAATGACCCGGATAACTCACGTCTTAAATCGAGTTTAGCTCGACATGTTTCGGGCTAATCCGTAGCTTCGTTCGTTCGGAGCAACGCGACTCAGCGGCTGCTGCAACACGCGCACCATTATATTAATATGAGTGAATCTCACTGTAGTTCATAGTTTATTTCCTGTAATAAATGGAATGGCATACTATAATGGACTTCGAATGTTTGACTAATCAATTTTATGACTTACAATAATTATGACCTGCGAAAATCGGAACTCCACTTTATACTGTTAAATGTTATGACTTAAGATAATATGACTTGCAAAAATTATGATGAATAACGTTATGGATTGTTAAAATCGGACTTTCGGACTAAATTTTATGGGAAACAATAGAGACCCGCATGCTGCCATGTGTCCAGCACTCGCTGAGATTGGTTACCCATTGCCGGAATATAGCTGTTTTATTTCCAAATTTCTTATCTTGTACCGAATTTTATATTCATCTATGTAATTATGTTGTGGCAATAAATGTTTTTTTTATTTAGCTTGCCCTGTTGTTCTTTTTTGTTAGGGTCAAATCTTGCAAGTTCATTTTGATCCGGTTCCAGTGATCGAATTGACTTAAAATTGCCCATACATACAAAGATTAAATAAGTGCAGTCAACAAAAAATACAGACAGCGAAAAGCTTGTTTTAAAAATGCAATTTTTAACTAAACTTATTTTATAGATCAAACCAGTCTCCCCAGGAGCCTCGTATTATCAGGCAGTGCACGTCTATATAAATTTACAGCGTTCCGATTTCTTTATAGATAAACAATAAAGGTGCAACAGTGAAATATCTTTAGTGCTTTGAACTCGTAAAATATATCTATATTAAAACTAACCGGAACTAGCATGGAGTAAATAAAATATTTAGGTCTTTTGTTGCAATTTTATTGCTTTTGAAGGCAAAGATGTAAAAAGAAAATATTCTTATCTACTTAGTTACAATGAAATTTAAGATGCGAATCTCACGCTGGCAGACAAATACATTACATCATGTGTGTTTTTCATGTGTTTTATGTACAATAAAGAGTTTTACAATACAATACAATACATTACTAACTATTGTACAATAAAGAGTAATGAAATAGTCTTTATTACAACACAATGGTATTTGTTGTTTTTTAAAAAAAAATTTGGCTCTGTCCATTGGAGGACAATTTTGCCAGTGTCTAGTAGTTTTTGCCGTTGTACGGTAAAAAAATTCTAGAAAACGAAATATGAGAGGTAATGGTGGATGAACGATGACCGACAAAAGATGAAATCACAATGGTATTTATATTGTATTTCATGAGCCTTACTTGCCTTGCCTATCATTAATATTGTCAAAGTCAAAATTTTTAATCCATTTCGTTATAAGCACTTGTTATGAATGTCAAAAAAACTACCACGGTTTTTAAAAACTACTGTCGAGAAGAATCCGGCTAGAAATTCAACAATATATGTATTTTTAGTTGATTTATAACGTGCATATTCACTTACATCCCAAGACCATTTTTAGGGTTCCGTAGCCAAAATGGCAAAAACGGAACCCTTATAGTTTGGCCATGTCGGTCTGTCTGTCTGTCTGTTCGTCGGCGGCTTTGCTCAGGGACTATCAATGCTAGAAAACTGTAATTTTGTACGAATATATATGTAAACTATGCCGACAAAATGGTACCTACAATAAAAAATTCAAAAACATGCAACTAACAAGGGGTGGTCGTCTAACCTTGTATCGTATCGTTGGATAGGTCTTTTAAAACCATTAGGGGGTTGTTAAAATCGAGCGCCCCCCCCCCCGCCCTCTAAAATCAAAACTGGTGGGTGGAAAAAATTCAGGATGGTGGTAGTAAGTATATCAAACTTACAAGGAAAACTATAACGGTTAAGTTTTCTTAAAAATTATTAGTACTTTAAGAGTAAATAGCCGCCTAAGGTATAAAATATACCTAAACTTGGAATATTCCGTAAAAAAACGAAATCCTTAGAAAAATATTACTTTTTTTTTTGTAAAGGCTACGGAAACCCTATTTCGGGTGTGTCCGACACGCTTTTGGCCGTTTTTTTTACACAGTAAATTCGCTATTTGAAGTAGGTAAGGGATCGCCAATGCGGAACGGAATTATTTCCAAACATCCCTGTCCATGATTAGGTAATTTTATAATTAGTAGGTACATCTTAGACATCTTGACAATAGATTTGAATTTCGTATCTGTTTAAACGATTTTTTTTAATTTAGTTGTATTTAAGAACGTATTCAATTTCCCAGAAACAAATTATAGTTTTAGAATGTCTGTAAAATTTAAGTTTAAGCTACGCGGTTTCTAGAAGCCTTTTACTTATTGACGTTAGTAGGTAGGACAATCGCATAATATTACTCCTTACAAAAATATTTATTCAAATAAAAAATACCGGCCAACAGCGTGTCGGACACGCCCTAAATAGGGTTCCGTAGCCATTACGAAAAAAGTAAGTAATATTTTTCAAGGATTTCGTATTTTGTACGGAATATTCCAAGTTTAGGTATATTTTATACCTTAGGCTGCTATTTACTCTTAAACTACTAATAATTCTCAAGCAAACTTATCCGTTATAGTTTTCCTTAAAAGTTTGATATACTAACTACCATTCTGAATTTTTTCAAATTTTTCCACCCGCCGGTTTAGATTTTAGAGGTGAGGGGACGCTCGATTTTAATGAAAATTTGCACTTTAAAGTTGAATATTTTGCAAACAAATCACTGAATCGAAAAATCGTTTTAGCAACCCCCTAATGCTTTTAAAAGACCTATCCAACAACCCCATACTATAAGGTTGGATGAGAAAAAAAAAACACCCCTACTTTACGTCTATGGGAGGTACACTAAAAAAATTTTTTTTTTAATTTTTATTGTACTATTTTGTCGGCATAGTTTACATAGATATTCTTACAAAATTACAGCTTTCTAGCATTGACAGTCCCTGAGCGGTTTACTAATGTTTCGGCGAATAACGTTTGGCAACCTGTTTCATTTCGCAACTTTTCATTTCCCAACTGTTTAATATTTCTAAAACTGTACATATTTCAGGAATTTTATAAAACTAACCTAACCTAGCCTAAAGGGTTCTACACGATGGCCCTGAAATAATTCTGAAATTAATATTTACAGTTTTAGAGTTGCGAAATGAAACAGTTGCCAAACGTTACGTTGCGGAAAGGCAGTACTCTCGCCCTGAGCAAGCCGCGGACGGACAGACAGACAGCTCCGGAACCCTAAAAACCGTAAAAAATTATAAGTACAGTCACGTCTAAAAATATGTATACAAAAACAAGGTTGCATAAATATGTAGTCCATACATTGTATCAAAAATATTTATCTATTACTGACACCAAAAAATTGTATTCATTAAACTTTTTCAGTATTATGTAATCACAAAATGCTTCAGAAAGTTGCATACTTAAATAAATTCCATTTAAATGTATCCACCTCGTAGGCAAAAATAAGCATACATGAATGGGTTCCATATACATATAACCACACCAATTTGGCAAATATTTGTATACGCCGTTTGATTCATAAATATGTAAACACGATTTGATATTTTGATTCGTTTTGAAGAATTACTGTTTTTTTAAGATAACATGTCTGTCTCTTTCGTAACCTGCATGCGGGCAGGGACATACATACTACGAATCCATACTCCATTAAAATAATATTATATACTGGTGACCCGTTCCGGCACAACACGGTTACGGTATACATAGACACTGTGAATCACACTATTTATTTGTGAAAACCGCATCAAAATCCGTTGCGTAGTTTGAAAGATCTAAGCGTACAGACAAAAAAAGCGAATTTGTTTTATACTATGGAGTGATGAATTGAAAGTAACTCTGTCTGTTCCGGTATCACGTCGAAACCGACTGGTTTCGACTGTCAAGGTGCTGAACATAGGGTACTTAGTTTTTATCTCCAAAAGCAACCCTTAAGGGGAGAAAATGGGGGATGAACTGACTGGAGTGAGCTGGATGAAATTTGGTATGGATATATTTAATTTTTTATACACCATCAAGATCACCAAATACTTGGAAACGTCCAGAGTGGTCATTAATATCGACTAAGCCAAAGCGATCAAGTTGTTCGGGTCATCCACTGAGGACAGATCCACTGAAGCATCTATAATTTGCAATCTTTAATCATTGTAATTTTAATTATAGAAGACAGCTTCTGAATGACGATGACAGAATGGCGATCTTGCACTTGACAGTATAAGTATATGTAAGTAATTGATTTTAAAATGAAGTTCTTCCATGAAGCCAGTGACTTTCTTTTATAATATATAACCTATCTGAAGTTACAAATAGGTAGTGTTTTCTATCTTTAGTCTATACATCTTTATCTATTCACTTTAATGTGAAGTGTTGGAAGTGTGGACAAGTGCGGCTCTACCACTAACAATTAACAATATAATTAAAATAAAAACAAAAAAATGCTTAGTGCACCTTTCTGAGAATGACCCTAAACTGAAATACTCAATATTTACAAGTCAATTCAATCTAAGGACTGTCAAGTGCGTCATAGAATAATCGTGAGATAGACGTATGCAGTGACAAGTCCGCACTGTTTTCGTGAATTGTCAAATCAGTTAATATACAACTTACGATTCTATGCCAGTCAGACAAGGTTTGTTGTTGCAGTCTGGATACATATTTATGAATCAAACGGCGTATACAAATATTTGCCAAATTGGTGTGGTTATATGTATATGGAACCCATTCATGTATACTTATTTTTGCCTACGAGGTGGATACATTTAAATGGAATTTATTTAAGTATGCAACTTTCTGAAGCATTTTGTGATTACATAATACTGAAACAGTTTAATGAATACAATTTTTTGGTGTCAGTAATAGATACATATTTATGATGAAAATGTGTGGCTACATATTTTTTCAAATTTTTTTGTGTATACATACTTTTAGACGTGACTGTACAAAACCGATCCCGTCGCTCATTGGTCGACTTTTTTCGCTGACCACACAACTTCGCTCCAACAGCGTCACTATTTTATTCAACTCTGCATTTTATAATCTAGTGTTATTTTCGCGTTTTGAAACTCGAAAACTGAACAGTATTAGCTGAGTATACAATCCCCTTCGCAGACGCGATGATGGCGCGACGGTACAATAAAGTTTGATTGGATGCTCTGCTATCGTGGCCCGTACATGGTTACTGTGCATTCCGGCTGCTGGTAGGTAGTAGACACTCCAAATACAAATGAATCACTATGAAAACTGAAGTGTCGGGTTTGATCCCCGGTCGGGGCATATAATACATAACCAGCACTGGTAAGTCATATTATTTCCTAAATATATTAGACCTTGGCGCTTCGCCGGCCGCTACCGCAGTGCGCTCGCTTCTCTCGCTCGGCTCGCGCGTTTTGTGGTCGCAATTGTACGTTACACTCCTCCTCGCTTCGCTCGGTGTCATACCTAATTATCCGATACCTAATTTGACAGTAAAAGTGACCAAATACATTATTAAACTCTGTTTTAAATAGGAGATATTTTTCCCTTTCCAATGCTGGTTATGTAATATAGGTGTACCGGGAATAAGGTAGCCAATCCTAACCCTGACTTTTTAACAGATGTAGTACAGACCTAGACGTGGTCTGTAAAATACATAAAATTCTTTATTCCATGAACAATCTGTACTTTATATTCGGCAGTCATGCTTCCTGCTAATTAGTCCTTGGGCGAGGGCCCACGAGGATATGGCAAATTCAGGAGTTGTCCACTCGTAATACCGTATTTTCATGTAGCCAGTATCCTACCTTGTCCGCCGGGTGCAGCTTGTTTATCTCCACGTCCGCGAACCAATCCGTGGCGCGCGTGCGCCGCGGCCGCATTTCATCACCACACCCTAATCAACACTAAGGGTCTCTGCCCACCATGACGTATTATACCATGACCATAGGTCATAGGTGTTCATACAAATCCTTCGTTTCACACATAAATCCTACAAACCCAACTACAACTATCACTGCCACCACACTACGCTGACGCGTTTAGAACTCAACCAGAGTTAGATAAGTGGTTTATTTATTTATTATATTGTGTATCGTTCCGTGAGTCACAGACGGTTCTGGCAGATCGGACGGCTGCAGACGTTTAACGCTTCAGCATAATGCTGAGTCAGCGACCGTTTCACTTTCGCGGGGACACACAAATTGTGTATATTGTATTTAATATTTTCATGTGTTTTTCTGTATTTTAATATTTTTATTTTTTTATTTTTATTTTTATTTTTTATATGTGTTAATTTTGCTGTATATGTGTGTCTTCTGTGTTAGTGAATAAATGTCTTCTTTCTTTCTTTTTTTTTTTCTTTCAGAGTTCATCATCAGAGCAACACAACCGATCAGCACGCCACTTTGTGTTGCTTTATTTAAATGAGGGTTTTCACATAGGCGAAATATCGCTAGATGGCGTTAGTATTGTGAGGTTTGTTTGACGTTTGACGTTTGCTTGCGATTGGCTCATTTAGTTATTTAACCAATCACGAGCAAACGTCAAACGGACCTCACGACACTAACGCCATCTAGCGATATTTCGCCTCTGTGAAAACCCTCATTGCTTTGTTTGTTGTTGTTTTAGTTTGGGTCAAATCTCGAAAGTTCATTTTGACACACTTCAAGTGGTCGGATTGACTTGAAATTTGGTATACATAAATTATGTAATTTGACTGACAATACAAGTACAGTCAACAAAAAAGACATTCAGCAAAAAAGCTTGTATTAAAAATATTTTATAACAGTAACTTACTTATAAAAATAAATAACTTCAGATCAAATCTAAGATTTCCAGGCCCTATACCATGAAGTGCAAAACTCGAACTTTGTATGTTGCCGTCCCGCTGATTTAATATTTAGTTTCACCTGTCCCGTTGTCCGTCTGTCTGTCTGTAATTAAATCTTGCAAGTTGAATTCAAGCAACTTCTAGTAGTTGAATTGACTTGAAATTTGGTATACCCATGTAAATTGCGTGACAAGACAATAATTTGGTATAGACATCCTCGTAGTTCAGCCAGGATCGTCTCCGCAGGACGGAACTCTTCAACGGTTAATGGCGTCGACTTGAAATTTGGTATGCAAATATAGTTTGGGTGACAATGCAAGTACAGTCAACAAAAAGTACAGTCAGCAAAAAAAGCTTGTATCAAAAATGAAATTTTTACCAAAAACTTATTTTTATGCGGAATGACAATTATTTACATCTTTTTTTTGACAATTACTTAAAAGAAAAGAATACCTAATACTTGAGATTATAATCTCTTTCGCTAATTACGATAATTAAGCTCAAGGGTATTGACTGTACACACACACGATTACCCAAGGCATTCAAAATGAATCTCAGACCTATTATTACATTAATTATTTAGGATTTTATCTTGCAGCGGTAATTAAAGCGGATTTCACGCTGAAGCTGAAATTTTAAAGCAATAATTAAAGCGTTGGTGCAAGATCGTGCCAGTTCCGTGCGATAGAAATAATGTTTATGTAAGCTGATTTATCGTGTTATATTTTTCATTTACGTTAAGTTTAAATGAACTTTCAACGGGTCAAATAAAATAATTTTCCTAAGACACTGGGCCGAATTGTTACTGTTTAAAAGATAATCAAAAAATTGTGTTTTAAAACAGTGTAGGTACTACTAAAAGTTCTTAGTTTATGAATTTTTTTACAAGATTTTATTTAGTTTTACCTGTCCCGTTGTCTGTCTGTCTGTCTGTAATCAAATCTTGCAAGTTAAATTCGACCAACTTCACATCCCGGTAGTCCGGCCAGGATCGTCTCCGCAGGACGGAACTCTTCAACGGTTAATGGCATCAACTCAAAATTTGGTATACATGTAAATTGCGTGACAATACAATAATCTGGTAATCTAATCACATCCTGGTATTCCAGCCAAGATCGTCTCCGCAGGACGGAATTCTTCAACAGTTAATGGCAGCGACTCAAAATTTGGTATACTTATGTAAATTGCGTGACAATACAATAAACTGGTAATCACATTCTGGTAGTCCGGCCAGGATTGTCTCCGCAGGATGGAACTCTTCAACGGTTAACGGCATCGACTTGAAATTTGGTATGCAAATGTAGTTTGGGTGGCAATGCAAGTACAGTCAACAAAAAGAACAGTCGGCAGTAAAAGCTTGTATTAAGAATGAAATTTGCACCAAGAACTTATTATTTTTCTGTAGCTATAGTGGTTTTAGCTAATTCATACCTACATTATTTAAAGCCCGAAGGTTAAAAGATGATGTTTTCTGATGTATGTCTAATACGTTAAATAAACTTAACCCCTGTTTCACCATCCATTGATTAAATTTATTGGACGGATAAATGTGATACCGTCTCTGTTTATTTTGTTCGAATAGATGGAGACGGCATTACATTTATCCGTCAAATAAAATTAATCAATGAGTGGTGGAACAGCCCCTAAATTTGAATGATAATTGTAGTTTATTAACAGAGCATCACATTTATATGCATAAAGTAACGTAAATATATACGTGCTTTTGACCGTACAACAATCCCACTTCCTCCAAATGATTGCTCGCCGCGAACAGCCGTCCATCGCAAGTTCTTTCCACACTGCTCAGTAATAATTCATTGCCCGTTACTACGCGGTCGTAAAGAACTTCCTGCGGGATAGTTTGGTTTGCGATATGTTTGTATTGCCGAGGACGTACATTGCGGGTTCGAAAAAAAAATTTTTTTCAGTAATTTATTGAATCAGGCGTTACTTTGCGGACTAAAGGAATTTCTTTGCTCACCCGCGACCGTATGATAACTAAGTTTATGCAAGATATGCGTGTTCATGCAGTTCCACCTCCACACTGTAAGAACACACACAAATCACACAAACCCATCTATCACCACCACACTACACTGACGCGTTTCGAACTCAACCAGAGCTCATCTTCAGAGTAACACAACCGTACACCATGCTACCACCACCACACGTATATCTGGTCATCTGGTGGTGATGTGTTACGTACATCTGGTCCTATTAAACAGTGACGTAGCTAGATGGACGAGGGCCCCGGTGCATAGAGAGAGAATCGGGCCATCATCCTTCTTTCCACGTATCTTGAACTTATATCTTGGCAATACTTGGCTAGAGCCTGCTCACAACATTTTTTTTCTCTTTTCTTTTATATGCTTCGTGTGGCCCTGGTGCATTGCTACTGGCCACACGATAGCTACGCCACTGCTATTAAACATCCTAGACTCGAGAACAAACATTCGTATTTTCCACATGTATAAATATTTGCCCTGATCGGTAATCAAATCCGGGCCAGTATTATTTTCTATTTATGTGATATAGGTAAATACCTACTATAAAAACTTTATTGTATTGTAATTGTTTCGCCGCAATGTACTAAAATACAAACGAACAAGTTATGCCAGACCATGGCTGCCCAGTATCGACACTAACTCAATAAAACTGGTGCAGTTATGAAAACTAAAACTTTTTAGTTTGACTTCGGGTTTACGAGGAATGGTCAGTGTTGCAAACAGACATAAACGGACAATGCTCGCACACTATACATAGTGATATATACAAGGATATAAGTAGTAGACCAATAAATTTAAACGCTTAAATACAACATAAATTTTTCGCATGAGTGATGGCTGAAACTAATGCCATACTACAGCCATCACTAAATAAAAAGGATTATACGAGGTTTATGCCATTAGTATTGTTTATGATTCACAGTCATTATCTCTACGCAATCTTGTTTCTTCCTATTCGCGATTTTGCACAATATGAAATCCACACAACTGAATTTAATCACATACGTAATGATTCACAGTCATTATCTCTACGCAATCTTGTTTCTTCCTATTCGCGATTCTGCACAATATGAATTCCACACAACTGAATTTAATCACATACGTAATGATTCACAGTCATTATTTCTACGCAATCTTGTTTCTTCCTATTCGCGATTTTGCACAATATGAATTCCACACAACACAAAGGGTATCCCGTGAAACCATATCGAAAATACAAACTGAGACATGGATGCACAGAAAAACCAGAAAAAGAGACCAGCATAGTATTATAGTGCCTTTTCTTTTTGGAGAAAGTTAGCAAATTTGCAGTCGTGCTTTTTGGTTTATTGTACCAGTGTATCTTTTTGCTGTCTACCTTGCAACTCAACGTCTCAATTCTAAAAACAATGGAATCCAAAACCATGTTTATAATGCACGAACATCCTACTTTCAAACTCCCTTCACTCTAGTATCCACTTTCATTACAAACCAACCATTATAAATTGAGCTTCATCTACCACACATCGGACCCTTGCGGCATCATTACTTTGTTTCCGTTGGGAGGGGGCGGTGGTTCCACTAAAGTTGGTGGGTACGTTATAGACAAGGTAAGTGGTGGGAATGGAAATTAATGCAGACGTGGCAGCCTATTTTCCCAACGTATAACGTTACATCTCGCTCCCGTTAGAGCTGTATGTGGGGCCAGGAGATTCGCGATTTCAAAATAAGTTTGTTAAGAAAATATTTTTATACAAGATGTTTTGTATTGACTGTTTTTCGATGGCTGTACTAGCACTTCTTATCAAACTACACATATGAATACCAAATTTCAAGTCAATCAGACTACTAGAAGAGGGGCAAAATCGTCTATCTAGATCAGTACCGACAGACATAGAGACACGTGGACAGGTTAAACTGAATAAGAGCTAAGAAACAAGATTAAAGATAGATTAAACTTGCGTATATGTAATACTTAAGCGTTAAATTGGCCACGTGGAGACTGAGAGTATTTAAAACAAATGAGGTTTAAATGCGGTTTATTTCTCCCCGCATTATATAGTTATTGGAATATTTATTACTTCCTAATTAATTAAGTTAGTAATGAAATAAATGTTTCTTATTCTTATTCTTATACATTCTTATGCGATGCTTAAGTATTATACGTAACCTTTCATAAGGTTAAGTGACAAGACAAAATATGTAAGATTTTTATTACACTCGTGTATTTGCCCCCATAAAAAAAAAGAATAAGTACGCTAGTTCTCCACCGTAGTTCCCGTGGAAACTAAGAAAATCTGCAAGCAGGTTATCATTGGTCCAAGTTTTAACCTTCAAGACTTAATAGTTTTGGCTGTACATTGATAGGTTATTCAGTCAGGAAAAAGAAGTGCTATTTTACTGCGCCGTTTATTATAGGCTTACACTTTGAGAATTTTACTCAAATTCACTCATAACATTATTGCGAAATAGCTTTCACTTTACTTTTAAGTATCTCAATCATGTTCCTCAAAAAGACAAAATAGTTTAACTTTGTTACGATATCTGCTAATTTAATGGCCCAACCAGAACACAAGAAAGGTGATAGTTTGTAAAGTAAATTTCAAGAGGTGTTTTTGTATGCCGTTACGGTGAGTACTCGACTAACGTGGGTTCACGCTTATTTATTCTGAAAGGAATACAATCTTGAAAAGTTAAGTTAATTTTATGGTTGTATTCTCTGACATTTTTTTATTAATAGTGACATTTACTGTAAAGGTACGACTCTTGTAATTTATTAGGTATGTGTTTGTTTGTGTATTTATATATTATGTATATGTTGTTATTTATTATGTTTGTTATTATATATCAGCAAGCAATACAGTACATTATATAATTATACTTACTGCTGTCTATTGTCAAGGTTGCCTGGAATAGATCAAAATCAAAAAATCAAAAAAATCAAAATGTCTTTATTGCGGTTATGGGTAATAAAGTTGATAGACAGCAATACATAAAGAAGCGCCATATCCTGCCTGCTAGAGGCGTGCAATATTCTTGCACACTACTTAAAATATAATAAGATAAAATATGTCAAATTCAGTAAAACACATTAGAAAAAATAAAATAATCAATAATTTAAAATATCAAGTACATTCAAGAAAATTACAAATTAAATTTCAATAAAATATTAAAATTACTTAACTAGTCCATTAACAGTATCATACATAAAAAAATCAGTTAAACTATAAAAACAATTGGCAACTAACCAATTGAACAAATTCTTTTTAAAAGTTAAAAGAGGTAGTATTTTCATGTCGAGTGGTAAATGATTATATATTTTAGCACACATGCATATTATAGCACTGCTTGCTAACAGCGCCGATTTGGCCCTGAGCTTTAATATATCGTGACCATATTTAGTTTTTAATCTTTCCCTCGGTTGTCTACTAGCAAACAGTGTAGGGCGATAAGGCCTCCTATTGCATATCTAGCTATATATACTGGCTTATCCCTATGTACCTATGTTTTCTGCACTGATTTATTGTATTGCAATATAATAATAATAATATCATAATGTGATGTGTGTGTGTGTGGGTAATCAGGCAATAATGTCATCTATGTTTACGTATATCTTGTATTGTTACTAGTCAAATGAATATTTTCTTTTTTCTTTCCTTCTTCCAGTAAACAAAACAAATGATGGATGCGATGGTTCACTAAGCAAATAACTTCTTAGTTGCCTCGAAATTCAAAATGGCGTCTATAAAACCGCTTTAGAGAATTTAAAATGCATGGAAATCTTGCTTACTTTCCGTATAAAATTTCAACATTATACGGTATTGGTTAGTATTAAGAGTGCTTTACATTTTTCACTAAAAATAATCATTCTTGAGTGCACCTTCGATTATTTATGATGGATTGGAAACCATGCCGTGTCTGTCACACTCTTGAGAAAAATAACGAGATATAAATAATTTTGCATAACTTTTATTCGTTACCAGCTGTTGCTCGCGACTCCGTCTATAAGAAAATCGTTTATTGTGATCCCGCGGGAACAAGGTGCGAAACTATCTACATCTTACTTTAATCTGAACTAATTGGTTCAATGGTTTAAGAGTGGAGAGGTAACAGAGAGACAGATTGACTTTGGCATTTATAATATTAAAGAGCGAGAGGATTTATTTCCACATATTACACAGAAACACACACATATTCGATTCGATTCAGCATATTAAATATACAAAAAAACACATTAGGAGGAAATAATAAATTAAAGAATAAACATCGAATTGTATAAATTGGGCCCCACTCAGCATAATCTTGCAGCAAGCCGCTACGCTGTTTTTCAGTGATACCCATTTAATTTAATTTGCAGGTGGTAGGACCTTGTGGAAGGTCCGCCCGGATTGCTACCACCATATTGCTCGCTAATCCTGCCATGAAGCAGCAGTGCTTGCACTGTTGTATTTCGCCGTGGAGAGTAAAACAGCCGGTGAAATTACTGGCACTTGAGGTATCCCTTCTTAGGCCTCTAGGTTGGCAACGCATCAGCAATACCCCTGGTGTTTTAGGATGTTTATGGGCGCTGGTGATCTCTTCGGCACCCACCAAGTTACAGTGTGAGCCTATCTTTGTGGTTACGTGCGACAGACATGTCGTCCAATCTCATATCTTTAGCTTAGCAGTCTCTTTCTCATCGTTGCATAGCCAGTGTTTTTGAGCGCAGCGTGGTGTTTCGGATTCTATCGTCTTAAGACAAGTCATAAAAGGTGTTAGTTAAGTGGTTCGTGGTGCTATCATCATTAGATTAGATTAGTTGAAATAGAACTAATTTAATGGATCGATTCTGAATATCATCTATCACTGCTTAGCACACCGTCAGACTTAGGAAACTTCGCCGGCATTTACCAATTTTTCCAACAAACAAGGAAACTGTTGAATCGTAAACAAAAATGTTTACAGAAAAATATTTTCCAAGAAATTTCTCCTTCATTATTAATGCATTAACTTCCCTGCCGATTGTCTTTTGTTACCGGGCATTTCGCTCTTATCATAATTTACCGATGCTCAATACCAATTAAGATGCAGAATAAGCTTCCTTGTACATTTAATTTAAATAAATATATTCCTGTGAACTCTCTCTTCTAAGTCGCTATACTCTCAAAATCGTCATGATCGTCGGCTGAGAGCCATCATGACGAACTTGTTAAGGAAATAGTGTGGTGGTTTCCCACTCGCAACCACCGGAGGTTCGGAGTTTATAGTTGGTAATAAAGCTGCCCCACATCAGGTCCCTTAGTCGTCCTAGTATAGTCTGAACAGATAACACACGATCGACCAAATTGGCATAGAAACAGAACACTGAGGGAAACAGTTTTTTATTATTTAGTCTGTTACCCTGTCGCACCTTCGGAAATAAACTGGCTTAAACACAAACACAAACATCACGCCTGTATTCCGTTACCACTTCGGAGCCACTTTCAGCAATTTTAGGTTTTAAGTTTGACAAAAACGGTACAATAGTGACAGGTTGCTAGCCTGTCGCCTACGATATACCTTAACATAATCCTCAGTCGCCTCTTACGACATCCACGGAAGAAATGGAGAGGTGTAATTCTAAACCGACACCACACGGGTCACCATGCATTATTATTAAATAAACTGACTTTATTTAATACAATATAATTTTTAAATTACACCTGGTTGTTTTGGAACAAACTTTATTACGGAAATGAAAATATTTCGAACTAAGTCAGTATGATTCTGAAGGTGCGCTGTGTTTAATAGAAAAAAGTTAAGTATTATTCCTGCTGTTGTCTCCAAATAAAGTAAAGTAAAAAAATCTCTATTTGTAAACAAAAGAAATCTAAACATACAACACATACAGTATAATACAAACTAATATACAAGTTTTAACTTGTACCGCGACTCCATAGCACACACAAAATAACGATAGAAATGCTAGAGTGTTACATCCATCATGTTAGCGTAGATACTCAAGGATTCATGAATGCTTACAAGTTTTAACAATAAACAATTGACACAAAACCTCAGAACCGGATTCAAAGCAGACCGTTATTAAATTACAAATTAAATCACCAAACCACATTCTGATTTACAATGAGCATCACAGATTTACAAAGTGTCGTGTTGGTCCGCTCGCCAAACCCATTATTTTGTGGAGACCATAGCTCGCATTTATGGGCCATCGCGGGCGTCGATACACTCAGTTCCCCAGAATTTATTCACCAAGCAATATTTCACCGCATAAAGCTCACTTTTCGAGCAAAAGTTGAGGAAACTTTGCTACACTGTAAAGTTTGCATCGTGGAAACCACAGAATTAATAACAGCTAAGGAGAATAGAAATGTCGTCGTTTGTATATCCTTTGAGATTCGATGTGATAATTTTTATGGTTTTACGTTGTTTCGCAGACAACATTTGAATTGAATTTCGTTTAAGAGATATTTTTTCTCATATTACTGTTTCATAGAATATGGAATAAATATACATGAAACACTTACATTGAAGAAATTTGTATCATTGATTTTTGTTACAAATAAAATTCATTATTTAGGTATTCATTTCATAGAATAACAAATCAAATATTCTTTATTCTTATATTATTTAGTTGATATAAAACTTAGTAGGTACAAAGAAAAACATTTCATGTGGTGGTAGTTTCTAAACGATTTAATTAATACCTGCGACAAAATGCATACCCTCCTATAACGGTAGCGATTCGCTTTCTGGTGTGGTCACAGTTCTTACCTAACCTAACCTAACCTTCTTTTCTGGTAACGATTCGCTTAGTGGTGATGTCACAGTTCTAACCTAACCTAACCTACTTTTCTGATAGCGATTCGTTTTCTGTTAGGGTCACAGTTCTAACCTAACCAACTTTTCTGGTAGCGATTCGTTTTCTGATGGGGTCACAGTTCTAACCCTAACCTAACCTACTTTTCTGGTAGCGATTATATTGTATTTTTAAGTCGCGTGACGTTTCTATTCCTGTTTTTATTAATTCTGCAGTAGTAACTATGTTAGTAACTATGTTAGTGATCGCTCGCTGCGTCATTGCTATAATAGAGTTGGCAAATGTCAAAGGATTTGTTTTGAATTTTGTTAGATGGAAACTGAACGCGTTTTTCATTTTGTTCGTGTTGCACTCTTACATTAGAGTTAAAGGAATAATTTATAGATTTAGCATTGTAGCATTGTCGTGTCATTATCATAGCAAGGAGTCGAGTCAGGAATAAACTACTAATTTAATAAAATAAATCAATAAATATCCCTACAAAATCGAACGGTTCAACTCACGATTATAAGTCAGAAACGGCCCTACTAGTTTCGATCTCTTCAGAAGATCTTGTACAGGGGGTGTCACCTTTATGAACGCACGCACATACGAAAAAATGTGTACCAATTAATCCCAAACTAAGCAAAGCTTGCACTATGGATACTAGCAAATGGATGAAAATACTTATATTAATAAATACATCCATAGTAATATTATAAATGCTAGTGTGTCTGTTTGTGACCGCTTGACGCTTAAACTGCTGAACAATATTTCAATCATAATTGTAGCAGTTGACTGAATCACTGTACCAGGTTAATTTTTCATAATCAATTTCGCAATGGTTTATTTAGCAAAGTATGGGTTGTCAACATGACATTAGTAGCACAAATATTCCACTCTGGTACGTGGTACAGTTTCATCGACTGTTCTTTGTTACGATAAACAGGCGAATACTCTAGGCCAAAAGGTCTAAGGCAAAAGTCTCTAAAAAATGTAAATTTAATACATACTTAACGATTTCGCCGTCTCTGTTCCTAACCACAAATCAAATCGGGAGAAGAAAACTCAATAAAAGGTAAGTTATTGATTTAGGAGTTGCCTTGGCTACCAGATATCCTAGTGGTTGTAGGCTTAAGTACCGACTTCGACCCCCTCGAGTCAGATATATGGTTGAAAAAGTATAATATAAATTTAAGTATGTTTTTATCTTTATAAGTTTTTTTTCATCCGCTGTCTACCCATGATATTTCAATTGTCCCATCATTTATTTAGCAACTTCACTGAGGATATATGTGGAAGTAAAGGAAGGCAAGCTATGCGTGATTACATATAAGTGGCACAGACGTAAGCAGTTGTATCATGCATGTATGGTGAGGTTTGTCATTTGATGGGTACCCTTTATTTATTTTTTCTAAATCAGATAACTTTCGGTCATTCCTACTTAATATCATTAGCACTATTAATTTGGACGAAGAAAAAAAGTTTCCTTATTTTTGGTCGCTTTTGTCACCTTTTTCTTGCAGATAATAATATGTCATCACAAAATAGACACATAACCATAATTATTCTATAGAAAATTGGGAGTATTTTTTTCCATCGTCGAAATCAATAGATAGAGTAAAAAGAACCCAGAATTATCTAATCCTGAAAAAAAGTCAAGGGTTACACTTAAAATGAAAACTCTGATTTTGTAGGCACGTGGTAAAAACATTTTGTTTTATTAGAACTTCAAATTTTCATTTCCTGAGATCCTAAACTGTGTTGGAAACAAAGACTGGATCTGACTACCTTCACGTGTGAACGAGCAATTATCTATCCATTTCACGAGGTGCGAGTTGACAAACAGTGGATATGCATATGCAAGTGTATGTAAAATATATCGGTACATGAAGCTACGAACGTAATGGGGTGCCGTTTCGACGAAACATGTTCACAAGTTTATTGTTTGGTAAAATACTCGTTTCCTCAAAAAAAACAAAAATCAAAAATAGGTTTATTAAAAGCAAAAACAAATTTGTTTTCTAAGAAATTATGGAATTTCATAAGTAAATAAATACTTAAAATAAATAAAATAGCAAAGCTTGAAAATGAATAAATTATATTTATAATGTCGTAAATAGTATTGATTAGTTTACAATTAAGGTAACGAAACGATAACGCGACGATAATTCGTTTTTTTTTTGTAGTTCAAAAGATAAAAAAATAGTAAATTGAACTTTTGGCGAGTGATGCAAAAAATAAAGGATAATAGTTTTTTTATCCGTTTTACATTCAAACCTTTGAGAATAATGTTGAGAAAAATAATGTGGATAATTCAAGGATATTTTAACCATTTACTTATTAGTTACTACGTCATTTAACTATTTTATTTGGGAACAGTTGTGCAAGTTTGAAAATAGACTAATACTTATAAAAATTTAAACGGTTTGCATGTAGTTTGGTATTCTAAATTGGTCTGTGTGGTTTATTAATATTAATGCAAATAGTAATAATCGTTGTAGCGTGGGGAAAAAATCAAAGGTTATTTGCTATTGAACCTCGGCAGAGTAACATTTGTATCCAAAACTATAAAAAGAACGCAAACTCATAGTCCGAAATCGAAATAGTACAGTTCAAAAACCGGCCGGTTGCTACAAAGCGAAAGTCAAGCCCAGCCAACTGTGAAAGAAAAACAAAACACGGTCTGGAAATATGCAATTTCCATTCCAGAATCAATAAGAGGCAGGAGCTTTAGAATTCTAATTCCTCAGAGAATCCCATATAATGCCGGGAAACTTTACGACCCACGTCAAAGTCTTGGCCTCAGTGGGTTTATGTTTAAATCATTGTTAACTTACACGTAATGTTTTTACACTTTTATATGAAAACTTAATTTAACAGAGTTCTGTTTCGGTCTGTAAAAATAATGGAAAAGTTTGAATGAAAGCGGTTTAATACGACCGGAAGTCCGGACCGCCTTTTCGTTAAAGAACCTTTAGGTTTAAAGTCTCTACAGATTTCATCATTACCTTGGCCGCGAATTACAACATATTATGGGCAGAAATAGACATATTCTTTGTATCAAAAAGTATGAGACTGCACCACTAGCACTTTTCGTAACCAACCGTCGCCATCGCGAATCAAGTATGCGTTTGACATTCCATTTGACCCTCCGTCTGACACGTTCCTATTACAGTCATGGCACGGCACGATACGGTATAATGTGCAGAGACCTTGAACCCAGTTTACGTATGATAGTAAAATCGTGCAATTTGCATTACATTGCGGCACTCAATTGACCTCTACAAACTCGTTGGTTTTACGGCCTCGCAATGTAATGCAAATTACATGATTTACCTTCCAAGTCTAAACTTTGCTTTGTGTTAGTATTAAACCGAGTTTAGACTTGCAAGAAAAATCGTGCAAGTTGCATTACATTGCGGCGCTCGATTGTCTACTACAAACTCGTTGGATTTACGGCCTCGTAATATAATACAACTTGCACGATTTTTCTTGCAAATCTAAACTTGGCTTTAAGCTTAATTATTACGCATAACCGGTTTCGCATAATTTATTTACGCCGAATCGTAAACTTGCCGAAATTTAGTTCTGCATAATTCTTTATAAGCCGAATGATTGTTTACCCGAATATTATATTAGCATAATAATTAACATGGCCGAATTTTACTATTGCATAATATTGTTTAGCATATATTGTAGTTTAGCCGAATTGTGATAACCCGAAATCCTGTCCAATCTATGTCCGAAAATAAATTAAGTACTATTTCTTGATTAGTGTAAGTAATGTTAAGCATAAAAACGGTAAATGGTATATCAATAATGACAAGAAAAAATAGGTAATTAGGTTAGGTTAGAATGGTTTCCATTTGTAACGGGACCAACAGCCATCAGTAAAAGAGGCACGGTCATAAAAAGGGGGGACGGGGGGGGGGCCTCCCGCCCCATTAAAAAACAAACATAATCTACCCCCTTTTAACCTGGATAGGTTCGTTAGTTATTTTATGATCCTCAGATTAAAAATAGAAGCCTTCTTTGTCACAGTCCTCTCCCCGAATTATAAAAATACTACCACCCACTAATTACTAGTTTCCAGAGAAGTAGTTTGGTATAGGTTAGTAAGCTTAGGTAATAAAAAATAGAGCAAAGTTGAGGAAAACCATCGTTTCTGCTGTAATAATTACAGGATACCTACTCGTTTTATTACATCGGCAAAATAACATTATGCGATAGTAACTTTCTGCGTAACTAATTTATGCGTTAGTCATTTTATGCCTAAACAATATCCGAAATTCGCAAATTATGCGTAAAGCCCATATTGGCTCATATTGGTTATGCGTAAAAAAAATCTGCTTAATATAATTATGCAAAAACAGTTTCGGCACAAATACTATTATGCGTAAACAGATTATGCAAAATAGAATTAAGACGTAAAAAAATATGCGTAAACAAGGGGAACCGAGTATGTGTGTGTGTGTGTGTGTGTGTGTGCATGCATGTGTGAGTGCGCGTGTGAAAGCGTGCGTAGATACGAGTAAGTGTATTGTATGTACAACTAATAAACACGCAGTCTTCCTCTTTATTAACATTATTCTGTAGCTGTTGTTCGCTGGTGGAACGCCGGTCTATAGGGACTCGGTTTCTGAAAGGCATTAATGGATCCCTACTTAACTTGATGAAGTCCGTGACGCTATGGGTACGTATAAATAATTATCTTGCGTGAATAAAGATAATTTCAGGCACAAAAATTGCGTAGAAAAGACATAGATGATGGCCATAAATGATAACCTGATGGACCCAAAGGATCTCTGCCCGTCAATTTTTGAATGAGGGTGTTGGTGACTGTACACTACAGATACGTAGGTACATTATACAAGCATAATACGCATAATACAAGAATACAACAATCAAAGGAGTGATTTATTAGTGTTGTCTGTGTGTGTGTGTGTCTATTAGTGTTTTGTGTCGTACCGGCGGAGACTTACCCCCTTATTCATAAAACTTAACAAGCCTATGTTAAGTAACAAATGCTTTGTCCCTTTCTAACAAATACAAATGTCGAAGTGACAGATAAGGACAAACGAATTTTAGCGGCATTTTAACTAAAATAGGTTTGATTGTCGTTTATGAATAAGGGGGATAGTCTACTATCCATTGGCAAACGGATATAAACCTTATTTGCAACGCAATAAAATCTACATGGGTATGACTGAGTCTCCGTTGGTATACATATTTTTGTTTTTATGTTTAGTAATGTAAATATTACACTACAATCCTGGTCTGACTTGTTGAGGTTTAACTGTTTCGAAAATGGTTAAACTGATCGAGTGTTGCCATTATTTCCGGTTGCGAACTTCCTTCCGCTGGCGTTCGTGTCGTCATAGTGTGTTGTATGTTTTTATATGTTTTAGTTTTTAAATGGGTCCCACTGAAAAACAGCGTTGCGGCTTGCCGTAACATTATGCTGAGTGGGGTCCACTTTATACTATTCGATGTTATTTTTATTTTTTTCCATCTAATGTATTTTTATGTATCGAATATGTGTAAATAAATGTTTCTCCCTCTCTCTCTAATGTAGTTAGTAAGCATCACTTTGCACAAGAATTTTAGCATCAGAGCGCGACGCCAACAAACTGTTTTACAGTTTGGCGTACTGTTAATAAATTGTTATGTATGTGCTAATATTATTAAATAAATTAAAAAAAAGTCAACCTGGGTCAGTTATATGTAAAAAAAAGGATACACACTGCTCACCCTTCTCCTGAAAGTGTGACTCACCACATCTTTCTCAAGCCTTCCCTGAATGATCCCACAGTTATCTGCAAATTAGTTGGCTAATTTACACAAATTAGTTAATTGATTAAGTCGGGCGTTACTTTGCGGAGGCCCATATCAATGAACTACTAATTTGGTAGCGGTAAAGGTTGGTGTTTTTATGTGTTTTTGTGCTCGCGTATAGTTAAATATACCCATGCAAAATTACAACTTCCTAGCACTAACAGTATTGTAAAATTGTCATCATCCCAGCCTATATACGTCCCACTGCTGGGCACAGGCCTCCTCTCAGAACAAGAGGGCTTGGGCCATCGTTCCCACGCGGGCCCACTGCGTATTGGGAACTTCGAACGCACCGTTAAATCGCTTCGCAGGTTTGTGCACGTTTCCTCACAATGTTTTCCTTCACCGCAAAGCTCGTCGTAAATTTCAAATGTAATTCTGTAATTCCGCACATAAATTTCGAAAAACTCAGAGGTGCGAGCCGGGGTTTGAACCCACGACCCTCTGCTTGAGAGGCGACAGGTCAAACCAATAGGCCACCACGGCTTCAAAAAAATTTTTTTTAAATTGCCTTTTGTAAAATTTATTAGTAGATAATTTGAGACAACAGTGTGTGTTTCCAGAAACAATGTAAGATAGTTTTTATCCAAGACAAATTTTGCATAGTTCCCGCCGGTGTATAAACGAAATATTTCTTGTCTGTCCCTTAAAGAGATAAGTTTACCTGTGTACATATATGTCAACTAGCTTTTGCCCGCGGCTCCGCCCGCGTGGTATTCGGTTATCGCGCGCTGTTCCCTCGGAAACTGTGCATTTTCCGGGATAAAAAGTGGCCTATGTCACTCTCGGGCCCATAAACTATCTCTATATCAAAAATCACGTCGATCCGTCGCTCCGTTACGGCGTGAAAGACGGACAAACACACAAACTCACTTTCGCATTTATAATATTAGTATGGATTGTCAACGTTTGGCAATCGTGTTTGTTTTTAATACAATACAATACAATAAATAGTTTACATACATACAACGTACTGGACAGTAAAAAAATTAACCCTCTCCTTGGTCTCTAAGTTGGGTAAATATAGAAATGAATTGGGCAAGGGACACATTGTATACTTAAGTACCCAACAATAGTACTATAAACCAATCCAGTTAAGCTTGCTTGAGCTGTATTGTTATAGTTTGAATAGAATTATCAAAGCCTCTTTAGTCTTTTCATGGCTCCTGGTAGGGTCCCGTTAAATTATTGCTTTACAATACAAATTGGCTATTAACTGTGAGGTAAGATGGAGGCTGCGGTCGCATGGCCCGGGCCATGCTTGCATTACCCTGGTAATTATAAACATGATGCAATGTTAGAATAGTAAGTATATGCTTAATTATTTATTTTATTTTATTTGGGGAAACAACAGCAATGCAATAAAGTATAATGGGACTTAGGCACAGTCGAGTGCAAAAGTAAGTATCTTTCCGAACCACTCATTCATAACTTAACCAACATAAAGTTGGAAAACCCCCGACTTTGTCACTTCAAAGCTCAATATCTCAAAAATAGCAAAAAAACGCATTCAAATCGGTCTACCCGTTTAAGAGCTACGGTGCCACAGACAGACAGACAGACGGACGGAGGAACAGACAGACGTCAAACTTATAACACCCCTCTTTTTGCGTCGGGGGTTAAAAAAATGTTACTACGGCCTTATTGCGTCGGAATAAGAATCTGTGATATATTATATAATACTTATTTTTGAAACTTTGAATAGGTTCTTATTTTGACACTTGATTGTACATAGTGAATTAGTCTGTTACTATAGGGGAACAAAGTTGTATTTTTTTGTCGACAATATTTTGGGGGGCAGTGCAAATCCGGCCATTTAACGTACGTAAATACCACGTGTCTACACTCTTTGTTTAATAGTGGATGGTTTGAAAGTCGTATTTTAAATAATTTTGAGTTTAAGCTGGAAATTAGCCAAAGTCAGATACATAGTACGGTGAAGGAATCTGAATTACGTACCAGGGTGGAACCAATTTCGCTATGATTTCTTTGGCAGATGTATGGGATGTCAACATGACATAATAGCACAAAGTTTCTATTCTGGTACGTGATTCCGTTTCCTTGACTATACGCTTAACATTGGAGCTAGTGGTTGCAAAACAAAAAAAAACAAAGTACAAACATAATCTCGCTCGACTCTTTTCTCGCGTTATACATACATATCATATTTGATTTTCCGTTTGCTTGTCAACACTAATTTTGTCGTTATAATTTAAAATGTAAAATTTCAAGTGTAAGTAGGTATGTCAAAATTATACGAATAAGATAATAATTCTTCAATAAATTTTCACAGACTCATTTCACCTTGCCTTAATTTTTCCAATTTAAACTTAATAACTTAGGAAATAAGAATTCGAATACCTCTCCTTCTTAATGATATTAACTTATAAGGCTGTGGCCAAACAGAAAACGGTACGCTTTGAAAAACCAGCCAAGTGCGAGTCGGGCTCGCGCACCGATGCTTCCGTACAAATTTTTAGATACTATGTCAGAGCGTTCTCCGTTTGGGAGCAATAATACTTAAGTGCTTCAGGTACGGAACCCTTAAAAGAATTGCAAATATAAAATACGAATAGGACGAAACGTTAAAAAACACTTTCCAAAAGTGCGGTTGCAGGCATGATGCAGCCCAAATTGGTCTTCATGCTGTGATTGGGTAAATTTTTGCATCATTTCGTTGGAGCATTTTTCTCCATCTGGACCTACCGCGCACCTAAGCCCACTTTTAGAGACTATTAAATGAAGGAGAATTTTTCTCCAAATTTTATTTCTTCTATGATACTTCAAGCCAGAGACATTTTTCCCAATCTTCTCCAAAATATTCCCTTTTAAAACCTAGTTGTTGGATAACACACACAGATGAACATAGATCAGGGGTCGGCAACGCGCGGAGCGAGACCTATATCCTTGCAGCCCGCGACTGTTTCGTAATATAACTAGATTATCTTACAAGTGCCCGCCTTTATCTATTTTTTTCACTATGTGGCCCATGTCTGCCAAAAGATTACCTCTGACATTTAATGGATAAAAGATGGCCTATATCCGACAATGAACGTCCTATAGCTGATATGACAGTGATGATGATGAAAGAAAGATAGAAAGAAAGAAAGAAAGAAAGAAAGAAAGAAAAAACATTTTTGCCGATTTCTTCTCAACAGAGGTTTTTCCGAACCAGTGGTAGATTTTTTTTTGACATTCATAAGCGCTTGTTATAGCCTAAATTTAATGAAGATATTTTGACTTTGACTTTGATTTATTGCCACAAAACACATGATGCTGAGATATTATACGAATATCCAACAAGCAACATCAACCGCTTCCCGCTTTGTTTTAAAAGACCTTAGCCAAGGAAATCCCCGATTTCGTATCTCGATGAATAATGTCCGCCAACTCCCTAGAGATAATTAATATTTTTGACAAGTATTTCAGGTCACAATGCCAAGCTTTTGGTTAATTAATCATTCGGATAATTCAATGGAATCAGGATTATTTTGTAAGACGCGTTCTTTTAGATGTCTTCATGTTGGATCATGATTCATTATTACATCATAGTTATTAGTTATGTTTTTTTTTATTGAGGGATTATTTTTGAATGCTGGCAATACTTTAATAATATTTTGTACACCGGAAGCATCCCAGAACTAGACTTGACATCTGTGAGTCACTTCTGCTCTACTAACTTTGTAATTTGTTGTCTCGCTTCTATTTAAATTACATTAAAAATAAAACACATTTATTGTAATAGAAAGCTACGCTAAGTATCCCAAAATATCATGGGCATTTTTTTTTTCTACAGTACGCAATCAAAGTTGCGGATAACAGCTATTTATTCATATTTAAAGGAAACCAATGATTGTATAACAGGATATACTTTATTAAATAAGTTTCGTAATATTTTATGCTCACAAAGTTATTTAAAATAGGTATCTTAGAAAGTTCGTGAGTAGAATCTGCCGATCCCTTGTCAAAACACTCCGAGTACAGTCGGGTACGGATCTTATGATTAAAAATTTAGAGTGTCGTCTGTTTAAAAATATCTCGTCACAAATAGAATGTGCTGTTTTATTTTTATTCGAAACGTCACATTTGCCGACGTGACAACCTCTCTGATATCATAATTACTGTTTAGTTCACAATAAAAAAACGAAAATTTATTACGATCTCGTAGTTAATAATTGATTGTAATATTGTTTTACAGCCCTAAAATCAACCTCTGGTTACTTTTTAACCCCCGACGCAAAATAGGGGTGTTATAAGTTTGACCGCTATGTGCGTCTGTGTGTCTGTCTGTGGCCCCGTAGCTCTTAAACGGGTGGACCGATTTGAATGCGGTTTTTTTTATTTGAAAGCAGGTTTTGTAGCGATGGTTCTTAGACATGTTTTATCAAAATCAGTTAAACCGTTTTGAGATACTGAACTTTGAAGTGACAAAGTCAGGGGTAGTCCAACTTTGTGTTGGTTAGGTTATTGTGTTTGTATAAAAACACACTGATAATCATAGACGTAAATGTTCTAATCAAATTTCACTTATGTAGGTAAATGGTATTAGTGCGTAGTGAGTAGCTAACACAATTTATAATACTTTATTACAACTCAATCAAAGTCAAGCCGTGGTGGCCTAGTGCTGACCTATCGCCAAGCAGAGGGTCGTGGGTTCAAACCCCGTCTCGCACCTCTGAGTTTTTCGAAATTCATGTGCGGAATTACATTTGAAATTTACCACGAACTTTGTGGTGAAGGAAAACATCGTGAGAAAACCTGCGCAAACCTGCGAAGCGATTTAATGGTGCGTGTGAAGTTCCCAGTCCGCAGTGGGCCCGCGTGGAACTTAAATAGGCTGGGATTATGATGATGATGATTACAACTGACCCAAATTCCATAACTAAACCCAGAGGTTAAAATTTCCAGATTTATCCGATTACGCGGGAATGTTGGGATAAAAAGTAGCCTATGTTTTGATCCAGACATCCAACCATCTACATACGGAATTTCATCCAAATCCATCCACCATTAACAAGCATAACACATACAAATTATTTTTATTTATTTTTATGTGCGAATAAAGAGTTAACATATAGTAGATTGTACAACAAGAGTATAAAACGAGCCATTTTACCCAAGACGTTCATATAGCCACCCGAGCAGGTACGGCGAGCGTGGATAGACACGTCGAGGGGAAAATGGATTTAATGCTCGAGTTTTACACTCTGCTTTTCACTTCGATGGCGAGGAAATGAAATAGCAACAGTGAAAACAAATGTTCACTCACTACGTAGATTTTATTTTTCACGCATTACTATATAATTATATTTTTTTTAGTTTAAGTGGTTTATTTTGATTGATTTGATTGATTTTTAGTTTTATATAAATAAAAAATTTGTTAAAAAAATAGAAAGAAACTTCTTTGTTTGTGGCTGTTGACACCTTGGTCTTAGAAGAAGATTTTATTTTATGCACTAGTGCATAAAAAGTCATTTTATGTCGCCTAGATCCAGCGTAAACACCAACTTTACGAGCATGAGAAGTGAAAAATATTTTTTCAGGATAACTGTACACGAACTTTCACTACATTGATTTTCTTTTATGGACAAAGAAAAATGAAACTTCACAGCTTGGGTCCGAACAAGACCTTGAATACGAATGTCCTCCTATTGAATCTGTCAAGAAAACAAGTTTATCTGTCCTAAAACTTGTATATATTATGCACTAGTATTTACCCACGGCTTCGCACACGTAAATCGTTAGTGGGTCTAAATTCAGCTGAATTGAAGTTTTAGGATTTTTTTAATTTCCCGTGGGAATTCCCGAAGATTAAATCGTGGTTTTCATTGATATTTTCATTGATTAAAAACAATCTTGACAAATTTCATGACTTTAAGCCCAGCGGTTGTTATTTCGAGATTTTATCCCTATCCCTTGGGAATATCGGAATAAAAAGTAGCCTATGTTTTATTCCAGATGTCCAGCTATCTACATACCAAATTTCATCCAAATCCGTCCAGCCGTTTCAGCGTGAATGAGTAACAAACATACTCACTCACTCACAAACTTTCGTATTTATAATATTAGTAGGATGACGTTTTATTTTTACTTATTAATTAAATGTTTTAGACTTGGAAAGATATTTGAGCTTCTTGATACGAAACATCTTTCTATATTTTGATTTGGTCTAATTTAATTTGGTTTAATTCTAATTTTGTAAGCGGAAAATCCAATTTTGCTTACCAAAAATAACAATAATTTCTAATACCGCGCATCTGACTAGATTCAATTTTTGCAGGATAGATACAAAATTAAAATATCATTGTGTTTTATTTGCTTCCCTTTTGTACGTTACGCGGCATAAGCCATTGTTGGTAACGCATTGCAGTATCATCGACGAATATGAAACAGTTGGAATATGAGTCCTTTGCGAAAAGTATTTCTGTGAAAAGCCAGCCTCCTATTTTGTGGTTATTGCATTATTGCAAAGTACTGTTTTGCGCATCTTCAGATTCTCGAACTCTGGGCTCAGGATGACTTGGTCCACAGTCCCATTTCGTCACCTTCTTAAATCGTCTACAATGACATGTCGTCAGCCTACAATTCCTAAATCGTCACCTTCCTAACTCGTCCACTTTCTGATATCGTCAATATACCATTTTATCTACATTTCTATTTCGACCAGTGCAGCTCATCCCCTTTCTATTATCGACCACAGTACTACTTGGTCAGCAGTGCTAACTCGTCCACATTTACCAAACGTGTCTCAATGAACGACAGTATTAATAACTCAGTGTTTTTTTTGAGATAGCGCCTTTTGGCTTAGGAGGGCAGTGTAGTCGAAATAAGTATGTTGACGTGTTGGTATTGTGGCCCACGTAAGAAAACGGAAAAGATAGGAAAGTGACGATATAGGATTGTTGGCGAATCAGAACAGTAGAACATATGAGAATGAGGACGATTTAAGAAGGTGACGAAATGTGACTGTGGACATAGTCATCCTGAGCCGAACTCACGCATAAGGGTTCTTAATTTGAAATCCTGTCACGACCACCCAAGGACCCCGGCTAATTTCTGTAAGGCACTTAACTAAAGTTAACCACATACGATAGTGTCCCTCTAATGGCCTTACGTTGTTTGCAAGTTACTAAGCCCTAAGTTTTGCTAATGGAAAAAGATCGATTGACCTTTTTGTTGGGCTAGTTTATTTGGGCAGTACCTAATTACAGTTTAAAGTGACCCCTGTTGCGGCCATTTTGTATTGTATTGTATTTACTTAAGTTTATGGACGAAAACTAAGTTGAGTTTTATTAAACTAGTGTTCTGTAAAATTCCGTAAGTAAAGTAAGTTCCGTAAAGTATTTGGCGACATAGCTCGAAGAATTTCGAAATTGAAGTGGCAGTGGGCGGGGCACATTGCTCGCAGGACTGACGGCCGATGGGATCAGAAGGTTCTCGTCGTTCTCGAATGGCGTCCGAAGACCGGGAGACGAGCTGTCGGTAGGCGTCCAACAGGATGGAGCGACGACCTGGTTAAGATCGCGGGATCGTGGTGGATGCGGAAAGCACAAGACCGGTCTGAGTGGAGAGCCTTGGGGGAGGCCAATGTCCAGCAGTGGACGTCTTTCGGCTCACATGATGATGATGATGATGATGATGATGATTTGCCATGTATTTTTTATTTTGTCAATTTAAAACAAAAATAATGCCAAGAGATGCGGGTACAAGTAGCCCGAAAAACTCTTTTTCATTAAAAAACAGACTTAATCCTATGGTTACGTCGTGACACGTGATACGATAAGCTAAAATAAGCGTCATAGTGTGTTGTGTTTTTATATGTTTTAGTTTTTAAATGGGTCCCACTGAAAAACAGCGTTGCGGCTTGCCGTAACAGTATGCTGAGTGGGGTCCATACTATTCGATGTTATTATTATTATTATTTTCTCTCCATCTAATGTATTTTTATGTGTATCGAATATGTGTAAATAAATGTTTCTCTCTCTCTCTCTCTCTCTCTCTCTCTCTCTCTCTCTCTCTCTCTCTCTCTCTCTAAAAGGATACAAAATGTGGATAGCACATGTACGACACCACCTATCACTTGCTATTGGCTATTGGCAACTTGACGCGCTCGCCCCGCCACAGCATTAGCGCGCCCTTTATCTCGCCGGGCAGGCGCGCGCTCGTGCGAGTCATTGCTCGTTGCACACCTGCGAGCAGCCGCGAGAGCGTTCTGTCACTAACAGCAGTCACTGTGTCTTGCTAGTCAGACAACGCGCTGGCCCCGCCACAGCGTTAGCGCGCCCTTTATCTCGCCGGGCAGGCGCGCGCTCGTGCGAGTCATTGCTCGCTGTACCTACACGCCGCGAGCAGCCGCGAGACCGTTCTGTCACTACAGCAGTCACTGTCACTTTGCTAGTTAGACGACGCGCTCGCCCCGCCACGGCATTGGCGCGCCCTTTATCTCGCCGGGCAGGCGCGCGCTCGTGCGAGTCATTGCTCGTTGCACACCCGCGAGCAGCCGCGAGAGCGTTCTGTCACTAACAGCAGTCACTGTGTCTTGCTAGTCAGACAACGCGCTGGCCCCGCCACAGCGTTAGCGCACCCTTTATTTCGCCTGAAAGGCGCGCGTTCGTGCGAGTCATTGCTCGCTGTACCTACACGCCGCGAGCAGCCGCGAGACCGTTCTGTCACTACAGCAGTCACTGTCACTTTGCTAGTTAGACGACGCGCTCGCCCCGCCACGGCATTGGCGCGCCCTTTATCTCGCTGGACAGGCGCGCGCTCGTGCGAGTCATTACTCGCTGGCTGCACACCTGCGAGCAGAGGGCCTACTCAAAAATTCGAAAATCATAGTTCGTATCATACCGTCCCTCTCACTGTCGTATTAATAAGTATAAGCGTCAGAGGGACGGATGACACGAACTTCGATTTTAGAAATTCGTAGTAGCCCCGCAACCGCGAGAGCGTTCTGTCACTACAGCGCAGTCACTGTCACTACAGCAGTCACTGTGACTTGCTAGTGAGATGCGATGACGCGCTCGCCCCGTCATAGCATTAGCGCAAGCCCGGAAACAATTAAAAAGAAAAGTTCCTGATATATACCTTCATCGTATCACCTCTTTAACTCTATACCTCGTTACTCGGGTTACCGCTGTGACTTGTTATTCTGTCATTCAATAAATTCATGATTTGATATGAGTTACGAATTTATCACTGGCGACGAGATTCTATGAACCCATGAATCCATTCGATGTATCAAAGGCCCGTCGGGCGCGGGCAGTGCTGCGCGGCACACTTACAAAGACGCAAAATAATTTCAAACCAGGCAAACTTCAACATTGATGAAATCAACGTACGTATACAATCTTTAACGGACAATTTACAAAAATTTCAAGAACTACAATCGAACATTGAATTAGCCTAAACCAGCCTATAACAGGTATTTCGCCTAAAACAGGTATTTCAGAAACTTAAAGATTACAATGTACGGTTAAACAAGGAGAAATGTCAATTTTTTCAACGCAGCATAAATTATCTGGGACACACAATTGATAGCAACGGATTACACAAAAACAAGGAGAAAACACAGGCTCTCATGAACGCAGAACGCCCTTCCAACGTAAGTGAACTACGCACCCTTCTCGGAATGGCTAACTATTACAACAGATTTATACCACACCTTGCTACCATTACGAACCCTTTAAACGAACTTTTAAAAAAGGGTGTAAAATTTAATTGGTCTGATGAGTGCGAAAAAAGTTTTTAAAGCTATCAAGAACGAAATTTCCGGTGACCGAATTCTCATTCATTTTGATCCAAAAAAGACTCTTGTTTTAGCAACTGATGCTTCACCCACTGGCCTCGGAGCGGTTCTATCTCATCGACTACGCGATGGCTCCGAGAGACCAATAGCATTCGCTTCGAGAAGTTTAACAGCAAGTGAGAAAAAATATAGTCAGATCGACAAAGAGGCTACGGCCATCCACTGGGGCCTAAAAAAATTTTTTCACTTCTGCTACGGAAGAAAATTTATTCTCATTACGGATCATAAACCCCTTACAAGTATATTTCACCCACATAAAACCCTTCCAGCGATGAGCACCATGCGATTGTTTCATTATGCACATTTCTTATCCGGGTTCGATTACGACATTGAATATCGCACCTCGGCTGGCAACTCTAACGCCGATTATTTATCAAGATTTCCATCAGAACGAACACCGGAGAATAAAATTGATCAACATTCGGTTTTTCAAACACAGCAAATTAATAACCTGTCAGTAAACATTCAAAATATTGTTCGAGAAACACAGAACGATCCGGAACTTCAGACAATCTTACACGCTTTACAAACAGGAAGAAGTTTAAAGCAATACGGCTATAACGACAACGAATTTACATTACAAGACGGCTGCATTCTTAAAGGCATCCGAGTTTCGATTCCCAGAACCTTACGCGAAGCCGTGCTCGACGAACTGCACGTGGGGCACCTTGGAATTGTTAAAATGAAGCTTTTGGCTCGCAGTTTCATTTATTGGAAGAACATTGATAAAGATATTGAAAACAAAGTTAAAATATGTAGAGCATGCAGGCTTAAACAAAATGAACCAAAAAAGGCACCCATACACCACTGGGAAGAACCTACTGAACCGTGGCAACGCATTCACATTGATTTTGCTGGCCCTATTAACGGAAATCAACTTTTTATAATCATAGATGCCTTTACAAAGTGGGTGGAAATTATTCCAACCAAGACCACAACGAGTTCTTGGTGCATCAGCAAACTGAAAGAAATCTTCAGCGTATTTGGATTCCCACATATCTTAGTTTCTGACAACGGACGTCAACTAACTTCAAACGAGTTCGAACAGTTCCTTAAAAATAACGGCATTTTACACAGGACATCCGCACCTTACCACCTGCTACAAACGGCCAGGCTGAACGTTGCGTACAAACGGTAAAGAAAGCACTTAGCAGCATGACGTCAAATTCTGGTACTCTAAATGATAAACTACACCTTATAAAAACACAGTTAAGACGGACGCCAAATCAATCTGGTCAAAGTGCGTATCAGCTAATGTTCGGAAGAGATATTCGAACCACCTTGCATGTCATGCTAGGAGAAAGCTTCCCTCGAACAGCAATAGATTACGGCAACTTAGCCGTCAGAAAAGTTTTCTCAGAAGGGGACAGAGTGCAGGTGCGCAACTACTCGCACCCAAACAAGAAATGGGAGTTCGGGATCGTGACAGAGAGGCTGGGCCGCCTGCACTACCGCGTAACCACGGACGGGGGCGAGAGCTGGCGCCGCCACGCCGACCAGATGCTGCCCGCCGCCGGGGTCCCTCCGGCTGATTAACGGGGGAGACCTGATATATACCTTCATCGTATCACCTCTTTAACTCTATACCTCGTTACTCGGGTTACCGCTGTGACTTGTTATTCTGTCATTCAATAAATTCATGATTTGATATGAGTTACGAATTTATCAGTTCCTAAATTTGACATTGTTTTTTTTTATTTTTGGTGGTCATTTTATTGAATTTGATTTTTATATTGGTATATTTTATTTTAATACTTTTTGATAAAGCCTAACTGCACATTTTGCGTAAGTTCCAGTTGAAAGAAAAAAATTGCTTAATAATGCAATAATTATTTTCTTTATAGATTACCTTTGACTTTCGGCAACAATTGTTTTCACTTCATTTTACTGGCTAAAATAACAATATACCTGATAAACGATGCCCTCTCGTCCTTGTCTCTGGCCCCGTGCGGCTCCAGAGCGCTTCCACGTTTGGCAGCCAGAGATTAAGGCTTAATTGCCAAATCAACAACCTTTTTCGCCTCATACGTGGGCGGCTTGCTCCTAATTGATAAAGAATGAGGCTCATAAAGTACCTACAATGGGATCATTTGATTCTAATCTCTGCTGGTGAAATTACTGGCTACAAAAAAGCGGCCAGTATCTAAATAAAGAAAACTTGTTTTCTAATCACTTCAATCAACTCTCTCGGGCGTATTCTCTATTTGTGTGTGTACCCGTGTATCTGTTACTCTACTGTTTCACATCCTAGCCTACATACGGCCCACTGCTGAATACAGGCCTCCTCTCAGGATTTGAAGGCTTGGGCCGTAATTCCCACGCGGACCCAATACGGATTGGTAACTATACACAATGTGTTTGTTACGCCAGTGTTTCACATCTTAGCGTATATACGGCCCACTGCTGAATACAGGCCTCCTCTCAGAATGCGAAGACTTGGGCCGTAGTTCTCACGCGGGTCCAGTGCGGAACTTCACACACACACTAATGAATTACAAATACAAATAGTTTATTTCTGAAAATATTAAAACGCAGATTGCATTTGTGCCGACCCCCACACTAGGCATGGCCTGTCCCGTGGCGTAAAAAATACGGTTTATAAGAAACAATGCTTTCGCGGCAAATGGCAACTATGTTTAAAAATACGGTTTATAAGAAACAATGCTTTCGCGGCAAATGGCAACTATGTTTAAAAATACGGTTTATAAGGAACAATGCTTTCGCGGCAAATGGCAACTATGTTTAAAAATACGGTTTATAAGAAACAATGCTTTCGCGGCAAATGGCAATTATGATTAAGGAACAAAAACAATAATAATTAATATTTAATTAGGCTCACATTTCATTTTTTTTTATTGTATAAGTAACTGTTTTTTTTTTATTATAATTATGATTAATGTTTTATTTTTGTATATTATTATGTTATTGCTATTAGGCTCTAAATAATAATAAGTAATAAGAATAATAATTTATTGAATAATTAGCAGCACAAGATAACAAAATACAATTCAATGTTTTACAAAAATCTATGTTGCACAAGGGTTGTGTGTGTGTGTGTGTGTGTGTGTGTGTGTGTGTGTGTGTGTGTGTGTGTGTGTGTGTGTTGTGTATTACTTCGCAGGTTAGTCCAGTGGCCTTATTGTCTAAGACACTTGGAATCACAATCGTTTTCACCAGTTCTTTCTGGCATAATATGCTATAAGACGAAGATAGAAAGAGATCGTGAATGCGATCGCGAACGTCAGCACGGCCAATACGGCCTCAGGTTTCCTCACGATGTTTTCCTTCACCGTTAAACACGTTGTAAATTTCTAATAAAATTTCTCGTATTTTCTCTGCTCGAGAGAAAAATAAACTTATTTTTGTGTTAAAATCTCGATTTCAACCAATAAGACTTAGTCAGAAGCCACAGCGAATAACAAAATCTTGGAAAAATATAATCCTGAAAATATAAAAATAAACTCACATTCTAGAAATATGAACTCAACGCTCTAACACAGTATCGAATATTCGACATTTTATCGCTATCTTCGTAGGGTGGTTATTAACGAGCGCTTGTGGTCGACATTGGCAGTCGCTTGCCAAGACATGGCCCCGGGGGGTTTATTTCGCACGACAGGAGTGACACAGAGGGGCTACTACGAAACTCGAAAATCGAAGTTCGTATCGCAAAGGGTTCACTCTCGTATTAAATGACATAAGCCACAAACAAGGACGGCAACATACGAAGTTCGAGTTTTGCACTTCGTAGTATATGGAAGTGTTGCCACGTCGTCGATGGCGATAAAGTTTTGCAAATGTGAATTGCTGGCGTTTCAAATTTTGATAGAAATCTATCTCTGCCTCTTATTTCTCGTAACATAATTCATAATATTAATTCAAACTCAAACTCAACTCAAACTCACAACATTTATTGACAAGAAAATATTCGCATTTGGCATAACATTGAAGTGGCATAATAATAATAAAAAAACATAATACTTATTTGGCAAAAAAAAACTGTATAAATAGCATAACGTCTTTTAAATATATAATTCTTCGGTACGTGTGTTTATCACCTAACTCCTCTTAAACGGCTGGACTGATTTGAATGAAACTTTGTTTGTATATCTCAATAGGTTCCTGGATGGTTTGAAATCATAATTGGATCCGGTAGATGGCGCTACTGTCGGTATGTTATCATATTTAATGTTGTGCTACTTTTCAGGGCAGGACAACGCGGCAACGTCTGTCGGGTCCGTTAGTTACTAACTATAACTTAAATTGTCATAAAATACATTTGTATAATTTTATCAAGTGAATTAGATGAATCAGATGACTATATATTTTTTAAAGTATTATGATATACCGTCAGTTAAATTCCTAGATCTTATAATACTTGAGTTACGTCGAGCAGTTCTTGAGTTTGTGTTTTGACTTTTGAGTGAATTTCTTGACTATGTACTCGTAGCTAAAGTTCTTAGAGCAATATTGTTCAACAAAATAACGGTACATCATTAGGAACAAGTTTAACCAACGCGGTTCTCCGTCAGTTCTCATTAGTTCTAGCCCCACCCTTTGTAGTACAGGAGTCGGTTGCAAATTTACTTACGCTATGGACAAGCTTACGAATACAATGTTACCTTCGGAAAAAAACTGAGATATCTCTGTTCTACGAGCGGGATTTCATGTACATATTAGCTAGGGTATTTTTTTCTGCTCAAACAAATTGACTGATTGATTGTCTGCTACCTATGTACGTAAATATAAATGGTCAATATTTCCGATTATTCCATATTATTAAGTGATAATATTCCATTTTCGACGATATTCAGAATGGACAATTTTCTTTGTTGGTATAAAGTGGCATTTTTCTGGTTCCGTGTCTTAAAAATGTAGGTGCGTTAAATTAAATACCTACTTGCGATGTTATTTTAGATCTGTTTAGAAAATACACTAAGTTTGTAGCCGGATCATTCTCAACAAAGATTTTATCCGAATCGGTGGAAGATATTTTGACTTTGATACTTATTTACATAGATTACAAGCTTTTAGTTAATTTCAGTTACAAAATTAACCAACTTTCAGTAGTCAATTGACTTGAAATTTGAAATACTTATGTAAATCGAGTGACAATACAATAATCTAGTAGTGACATCCTGGTAGTCCAGCCAGGATCGTCTCCGCAGGGCGGAACTCTTCAACGGTTCATTGCATCGACTTGAAATTCGGTAAGTATGCAAATGTCGTTTGGGTGACAATGCAAGTATAATCAACAAAAAAAGCTTGTATTAAAAATTAAATTTTTATTGTTAGGTTATTTATTTATACAAAATTTGCAATCAGATCCCGTGCTATTGAGTTAAAAAGCCAGTAAGAAAATTATGCAAGCGCCAAGAATTTCATATTGCAATGGATAGAGCAATTAACTGGTACAATGAAAAAGAAACTTTGCTCTGAAGCTGGACTTTCAAAGATATGAAACAGTGTTGGAAAAATTAAGTTTTTATTGGCCTGGATGGCTGGTTGTAAGAACTTGTTAATTGTTAGCAGAACTGTGGTCTTTGTACAATTAGTTAGTTAGTTTACTTTGACGAGGATGATCAATGTTTTAATTTTTTGCTCGTATTACAGGCCACACCCGGTATACACAGATAAGTATACAACGGATCTTAGTAATAGCTCCCGTTAGCACCTTTTCAGTACAGAACCCCAAAAATCAATTTCACAACACTTCGTTACAACTTCTACGTGCCGACACTGTCTCAAAAGTTAAGAAACTCTTAAATCTATAATGAACTTTTTCCTCCCAAAGTTCCCTAAGTCTCATTAAGAAAATTCCTGATAAGGCAAGTTAATTAGCATTCGAGATTGTTTACTTGACCGGCGACCCTGCCGGGCAAATGATAGTAGTTGAAGTTAAATTGATCAATTAAAACTTGTGGCTGTAGAAGGAGAGTCGTATGAAGTGCCCGAACTATGTACAAGGACCACAGGTCTACAAGTTGCGGCGTAAAACTGTACTACAACAGCGTTATATAAGTTAGTGATACACAATGGATGAGTTTTACGGGATTAAAAGACAGTGAGGGTTTTCACTAGAAGCCGTGGTGGCCTAGTGGTTTGACCTATCGCCTCTCAAGCAGAGGGTCGTGGGTTCGAACCCCGGCTCGCACCTCTGAGTTTTTCGAAATTCATGTGCGGAATTACATTTTAAATTTACCACGGGCTTTGCGGTGAAGGAAAACATCGTGAGGAAACCTGCACAAACCTGCGAAGCGATTCAATGGTGCGTGCGAAGCTCCCAATCCGCACTGGGCACGCGTGGGAACTATGGCCCAAGCCCTCTTGTTCTAAGAGGAGGCCTGTGCCCAGCAGTGGGACGTATATAGGCTGGGATGGTGGGATGGTGAGGGTTTTCACAGAGGCGAAATATCGCTAGATGGCGTTAGTATCGTGAGGTCCATTTGACGTTTGCTTGCGATTGGTTCATTTAGTTATTTAACCAATCACGAGCAAACGTCAAACGTCAAACGAACCTCACGATACTAACGCCATCTAGCGATATTTCCTCTGTGTGAAAACCCTCATTGTGCAACAATGGAAGATTTTGATATCGAAAATTGACTCGTCATTTGAGATGTAATATGAGAACAATGCAAGCTTTTTGCAGTACTTGCATTATCATCATGCCAGCTTATATACGCTCTACTGCTGGGCACAGGCCTCCTCTCAGAATAAGAGGCGGTCCAGCGCAAATTGAAAACTTCACAGACACCATTGAATTGCTTCGCAAGTTTATATAAGTTTGCTCATGAAGCTTTCCTTCAACGTAAAGGACGTAAATTTCGAAAGTATATTCACACATAAATTTCGTAAAACTCAGAGATGCAAGCCCGATTTTGAACCCACGAACCTCTGCTTGAGTAGTCATACGTGAAACCACTACACCACGGCTTTATTGATTGCAGTGGCCTTGTAGTGGCAATGTGACTGAAATGTCGAAGTTATTATTACTCGTCTTGCCTTGTCTTGTTTGCGTAAGCCCGGGTAATTTAATAGTCATATTGTACTTACCTACGTGCGCAACATGGTCTTTGACTGAGAATCAGAAATCCAGACTGAAGATTTGCCAACGAGCTATGGAGCGCAGCATATTAGGGGCAAAAAGGACTGATCGTATCCGGAACACCACATTGCGCTCCAAGACTCGAATAGCTGATGTTGGAAAAGCGACCGCCAACTTAAGTGGGACTGGACGGGCATGTCTGCCGGATGCACCCACAAAGATGGGCGCACAAAGCCACATGGTGGGTACCACATGACGGGCACCGACGGCAAGGCAGACCGAGGCGGAGATGGCGAGATGACCTGGACGCGGAATTGAGTGAGTGGCCAAATATAGCTCTGGATAGGGAGATGTGGAAGTCAAGAGGAGAGGCCTTTGCCCAGCAGTGGGACACAGTTATAGGCTAATATAATAATAATAATGTACTTTACAATGTTCTGTTTTTGCATCGTCCTCCCGCTCCCATTAGCCAATATTCAGCTCCATCGATCTTCCGTCAACACCATAATGAAATGCTTCTCGAATCTCAGCAACCCGATACTGTTGATGTTTTACCTTCGTTAATAAAAAATTGTCACAGCGACAAATTATTCCACTGTAGCAGTAAAATGTTCATTCACGAGCTATGTCAAACACGCGAGGCAGAAGCACTTAAATTAAATAAAAAGTAATAAAAACGCTGTAAAAGTCGGCATCGCGCGGATGCCTTGAAACGATTATAAGGTTCAAAAACGTGAAAACATGGCTCGAGTGACACTTCCGATCGGAACGCAAAATGTCTGTGAACAGTATTCTCGCTGTGCTTTTTCTCTGTTTCAGATTGTTTACTGCTTTTTTAATTAAGGATGAACGGGAATTTAAGGGTGCTCCATTTGTTTTACCTGAGTACAGGGAGGGAGTGGCCCGGGACAACCAGACGTTGGCTAACTACGGAGATGTTCCGTTGAGTTTTAATTGGGCAAAATGTGGAGGGGTGACGCCTGTGAAGGACCAGAATCAGTGCGGTGCGTGCTGGGCTTTCAGCGCTGTTGGTGAGTAAGGATGCGTTTTCAGCAGAGATGTACGAGGATGTGTTACTAGGAATTTGTTTTTCATGGACCAATATAAACGCTTTATTTACCTGTCCTCGCACAGCACATCTCTAATGGAAACAGCTGAGCGGAAGCAGTTTCTGCGGGTTCATGAAAAACACAATCCTCGCAACACGTTTTTTTCATTTTAAGTAAACTGAGTGCATTTATTTTCGAATATATTCATTATTTCAAAAAATATTCGTGTATTTTACTAAATTAGTAATTCTATTTGATTTCTAACTCTACACTCATGATTTGTATTTGTCATATTTTTCCAGTCAGACCAACTTATTTGTGAATCGAAAAAGTATTAATGTCGTTCGCATAAAGTGTAGTATTGCTTGGTCTGATTCACAGATAAGTTGAACAGTTTTTAAATAGAAGAAAATCAACCTGACGGTAAAACGGCTCGCTAGTACATACATATTAATTTATCTAAATTTTATACACACGTACACAACACACACAAACATCATGCCTGTTTTCCAAATGAGGTAGGCAGAGCACACGAAACGTTACCGCTTCGGAGCTACTTTTAGCAATTATTATTATTAACTAAATTTTATATTGTGCAATATCGCTAAAACATTTAATTGGCGCATGTTGGAATCGTAATTTTTCGATTGGGCACAATAAAAAAAGGATTTAAAAACAGAAACACAACCTGACTTAAAACATAATGTAATCGATTCTACTCTTCATTCTAAGCAAACTACTTTCTGGTTTTCAGTTATTTAATAAACACCTCGTATACATATATTAAAATCAATGAGGGCTATCGCGTATGACTTCGGCACTAGAGGCGCTAGTGTAGCGTGAGGTCTCCGAAATGTCGAATCTCATAGTTTTTGGGTGAGCTACGCGGGTTCATTTTTAATTAGAATAATTTTGTGAATATTTTGCAATATCTGAAACTAATTATGGCAAATATGCGTTCCGGGGCAATGAATGTCTGTGTTCTGAGACAGTTTTGTCTTTCGGAAACCTTTGTCCTCCATTTTTTCCGAACAAAACGGGGACTATGCAACACTGTGGCATGCTCGATATTTTTATGGTAGGTACGGTTTTAAGGTGTACCGTAATAACAGACTTTGAAACCCATACTTCAAAACCTCACGCAACAGTGCGCCATCTAGTGAGACAAAAAACGATAGCCCTCATTGTATTTGAGACTCTCGCTCCGAGTCGTTCTTGATGCAAAGGCTATCTATCGCCGTTCAACGCGGGAACGCGGCAAGCGTGTTGGGCACCTTTGCGCCAGGAACGATTCGAGGCGGTCTTTTTTTAGGGTTCCGGAGCCAAAATGGCAAAAACGGAACCCTTTTAGTTTCGCCATGTCTGTCTGTCTGTCTGTCTGTCCGTCCGTCCGCGACTTTGCTCAGGGACTATCAATGCTAGAAAACTGTAATTTTGTACGAATATGTATGTAAACTATGCCGACAATTTTTTTATTTTTGACAAAACGGTACAATTCAAAATTCAAAAATATTTTTATAGTACCTACCTACCTCCCATAGACGTAATGTAAATTCAGAGTGGCAGTAAGTTTATCAAACATTTAAGGAAAAGTATAACGGCTAAGTTTGCTTGAGAATTATTAGTAGTTTAAGAGTAAATAGCAGCCTAAGGTATAAAATATACCTAAACTTGGAAGTTTCCGTATAAAATACGAAATCCTTATAGAAAAATATTACTTATTTTTTTCGTAATGGCTACGGAACCCTATTTTGGGCATGTCCGACACGCTCTTGGCCGGTTTTTATAATATAAAAATATTATTTAAGTTAGCTAGTAGATTTATTATTTAGTAGTATTTATCTCTTAGGTATATGATTGTATTTTCTATAAGTTTATATTCTTAAATTGTATTGCTCAAACTATAACTATCTCAAAACTATCTAACTATCTCAATCAATGACACAAATTCCGCGGGCATATTACACTACCCCATAGAAAGTCCCAAGGGAGGTAGCGTGAATGGAAATCTCATTTCATGTGCCCTTCCACATTGCTGACTTCGAGGACACTGGTGTAATTAAAGGATGCTGGGACGAGCCGTAAAGGATTATCTGCTAACTAAAATGAGTAGACAGTCATTGATGCAAAACCTCATTAAGTTATGTAAGTCGTTACAGCAAAGCCAGTCAAGGCCGTGATAGACCAGTGGTTAGACTTGACGTACCAAATTTCATCTAAAGTCTAGTTGTATCGTAACGGAGTAAGAAATACACACAAACCCAGTTATCACCATCACCACACTACACTGACGCGTTTCGAACCCAAACAGAGCTCATCCTCGGAGCAACAACAAACGTTAAACTACATCTGCATCTATAATGTTCCTTCTGGATACCTGTTCTGTGGTTCAGTCGTCGATTGTTCCTGCGGGGCTACCACGAAATTTGAAAGTCGAAGTTCATGGCGTGCCGACCCTCTCACTCTCGTATTAAATAATATAAGCGTAATATAAGCATAATCTTGCACTTCATAGTACAGTGCCTGTATCGCCTCCCAGCATTTATTTTATGTAGAGGGGGAACTAAATCCCCGTTAGACTCAGGCGGTTATTGTAAGATTTTCTGTCTTACTAGTCACAATGAACTGATTTTTCACTTCTCATGCTCGTAAAGTTCGTGTTTATGCTAGATCTAGGCGACATAAAATTACTTTTTATGCTCTAGTGCATAAAGTATAATCTTTGTCTAAGACCAAGGCAATCAGGTGTAAACAGCCACAAACAAAGAAGTTTCTACGTATTTTCTAATTTATATAAATTAAAAATCAATCAAATCAATCATAAAAGATCAATAAAACTAAAAATTTATGTTATAATAGTAATGCGTGAACAATAAAGTAAGTGAACACTTGTTTCCACTATTGCTATTTCATTTCCTAGCCATCGAAGTGAAAAGCAGAGTGTAAAACTCGAGCATTAAACCCATTTTCCCTCGACGTGTCTATCCACCCTCACCGTAACCGCCGCGGGTGGCTATATGAACGTCTTGGAAAAATGGTTCGTTTTATGCTCTTGTTGTACAATCTACTATTTATACTCTAGTGCATAAAATAAAATCTTCGTCTAAGACCAAGGTAATCAGATGTCAACAGCCACAAACAAAAAAGGTTCTACATAATTTTTTTTATAATTTTTAATTTATATAGAACTAAAATCAATCAAAATTAATCAATAAAATTAAAAAAAATGAAATTATATACACTATGTATGCGTAATGCATAAAAAATAAAAAGTACATAGAAAGTGAATAATTGTTTCCACCGCTGCTGTTTCATTTCCTCGCAGTCTAAGTGAAAAGCAGAGTTTTCCCCTCGACCCTCGCCGTATCGGCTCGGGTGGCTATATGAACGGCTTGGGTAAAATGGCTCGTTTTATGCTCTTGTTGTACAATCCACTATAGTTGAGTGAGGCACGCGTCATTTTAGCTTAGAAATACTCTAACAGGGAAAATAATTACGTGCTTTGCAGCGGCCATCGAAAGTCAGTGGAAGATTCACACAAAGCGTGATATCATCTTGTCGGAGCAGTTCCTCATAGATTGCAACGACCTGGACGCCGGCTGCGATTCTGGTAGCCTTTTGAAAATTTACGGGTAATTAAGTGTTTTGCGTATATTTGACAAAATAAGTGCTAATAACATTCTTTGTGACAGTTCCAAGACATTTCCTACTCTAGTTAAATATCGAGAACTGAGCACAATCAATTCCGATAGTTTTAAAAAATATCCTCAAAAAAAATGACAGTTTTGCAAAGTTTTTTTCATACACTCAGTTTTTTTTATTCGACTGGATGGCAAACGAGCAAGTGGGTCTCCTGATGGTAAGAGATCACCACTGTCCATAAACATCTGCAACACCGGGGGTATTGCAGAGTATTGCCAACTTAGAGGCCTAAGGTGGGATACCTCAAGTGCCAGTAATTTCACCGGCTGTCATACTCTCCACACCGAAACACAACAGTGCAAGCACTGCTGCTTCACGGCAGGATTAGCGAGCAAGATGGTGGTAGCAATCCGGGCGGACCTTGCACAAGGTCCTACCACCTGCAACACCGTACTCAGTATGGGCGCGGCGTGGCAAAACTGGGGTCATTTTTTTAAACGATCGAAATCGATTATGCTCTTGATTCTGAGCAGGAAAAACCACATTTTTTCCAAAATAAAAATAAAAATGAAAGGGTACACTTTTTTTTTAAAACGCCCTTAAACTGATGTCGTCTCGTCAGCCCACCTAGTAGTCGAGGACTTTACTCCCCCAACGGTTATGTGTTCTTCGAGCGATAATTATGTTAATCTTTCAGGGATATAACATCTGTTATAACTGGAGTGTTGGAGGTTGGTAAATACCGGCCGTACGACGAAACCCGACGCAAATGTGAGTGGGACGGTGATACGGGCGCACTGGTCCCTGTGACAGGGTTCCGTAGAGTTGAACCTGGCAATGAAGTTGATATGGTGACCTATCTATACCATAATGGACCAATTAGCGCCGGTAACGTTATATTCCTCAAAACTTGTATCGATGGATCAATTTTAATGTTCTTTTTTTATTACATATTTTGATCCGGATAACTCACGTCTTAATTCAAGTTCTTTTTTTTAAGTTTAATTTAATAAAGGCGGTTCTAGCTATGAACCTCCTTCTGAAAAAAAAATGACAATAGTTTTAAACGTCAGAGCTAAAGTACAGTTCAGATCATTTTAGTATAATATAATGATATTATATATGTATTAGACGTCAAAATGTCTATACACCTAAATGCCACTAACCATACGGTCGATGCATACTATACATAATGTTTGACGCTATGGCTGAACAAATATTTACCTATGCTTTCGCCTGTACATGAATTTAATCATATTTCTATCCTAGCCCTTTAAGCCAGTAGAAACTATTCTTTTGCAGCTATTAATGATGCTACGATGGTAAATTATAACTTTTACAAAAACCCTTTGGACCGACCAACTCCGCGCTCGTGCCCAAATGACGTTGGTAGTCTAAACCATGCGGTTCTGATTGTCGGCTATGATATTTACACAGGTAAAAAAATAAAATAAAAAAACAAATACCCGACTGCATTAAATAATTTTTAAATAAAACTAGAAGGTAAAAAATAAGTCTAGTATTCACCATAATTAAAGCACATGAACATGATTCAACCTTCTCGTATTTTTTTCATGTAGAATTTTTTGGACTTTCATTTTTTTCAGTATGAAAAAACGCCACAGGCACTGGACACTAAGAGCGGAGTCATTTAAAAAAAAATGTCACAAAAGAAAAACTGGGTGACACTCTTGTTTTTCGCTTCCAATTTTCGTCAACACGCCCATGGAAGCTCCTGTCAGTTGCTATGGGCGTGTACACAAAAACAGGGTCGGTATTTCCATGTTGGTATTATCCGGGCCGAGAAAGAGTGTCACCCGAAAACTAAAATTGGCAGGAGCAACCCATTCTTTAGATTTTTTTTTGTGATAAATATTTTTTATTTCCTCGCAGTCTCGGCCAAAAGTGCAATAAATGAACTTTTATTATCGAAAGCCTCCCCTAAGGTCAGTCTTCAAACTAACTCATTCATCTATTACTTACTTTCCAGCCTCTACAACAATGTACTATTTATTTTGTTTTTACTGACTGAGGTACAGAACGCCAAAAACATTTTTTTTTTTCAGATGATGATGGAACACGAGTCCCTTATTGGATAATCAAAAACTCATGGGGAACCGACTGGGGACACGGAGGTTATTACTACCTCGAACGTGGTACTAATGCATGTGGCATCGCTAATGATGTTGTTTTCCCTTTTGTGCCCTAGAATTTCAAAATGAGTCGTATTTAACATAAATTGCAATATCACCATCATCACCAGCTGGAAGACGTCCACTGCTGAACAAAGGCCTCCCCCTTAGAACGCCACAACGAACGACAACTCGCCACCTGCATCCACGTTGCCCGCAAGTCCCACGATGTCGTCAGTCCACCTGGTGCGAGGCCTGCCAACGTTTCGTCTTCCGGTTCGCGGAATTTAATATAGTCATCATATTTTCCTAATTTAGATGTTCCTAGGAATTATTTATAATAAACTATGTAGCTGACCCGGCAAACTTGTTAATTTATTTGGATGTTCATAGAGTAATACCCAAATCGCAATTAAATTCGAGAGTTGGGGTAGGAGAGTGAAAAATAATTTATGACCCCGTCGCATATCTATCAAATATACAAAAAATATTTCATACTTAAATCGGTTGAGCAGTTTCAGAGGAGTGCGACCACAAACACCATGATACGAGATTTTTGTACGAGTAAATTGAAAGTAAAGATATATTTCTAAAAAAAATTCTGTATTTACTATTTTTATATACATAAGAGGGAGCAAACGAATATGCGGGTCACCTGATAAGAAGCAATCATCACCGCCCATGGACACCCGCAACACGAGGGCTGCAGGTGCTTTGCCGGCCCTTTGAGAGACTGAAAGCTTGTTTTTGTACCACTCCGGGAATGCTGACCCAGGAAGCTGGTCCCATATTTTTGTCGTGCATGGAAAAAAGTTTCGCTTAAAGCTGACGAAATAACTTTAAAAGGCATAATTTTATGCAGCATCTCGTCAAGTAATTCAATTATAAGCAGGAGGCTTTATAATTGCTACAACGTCCTTGTACTGTCCGTGTTGTGTCGTACTTGTGATAAAATATATAACCGCCTTGTCGGTAAAGTTTTTCTTCTTACACGACGGTGCAAAGAACGGTTATGTTTACTACATATCGCTAACTACATAATATTATTAAGAGTATATCATCATGATGGTATTTTCACCCTGTAAATATAGAAAAGAAAATTCAAAGCTACTAAATTAATTGAATACCTAAATCGTGGATTATAATGAAAAAATACTGGTCGAAACAAAAGCATTGGTCATTTTTAGACAATCCCAATTGCATGTACGATGGCTACACTCCGGTCCTCGTCACGCCGTCGCCTCATGAGATAGTGCTGGCCTTTGTTCCTGCAAGCGATGTGTCCCGCCCGCCGTAACTTATGACTTGGACATAATAGCGTATATTCTCATACCTAGTTTATAGAGTGAGAGAGAGAGAGAGAGAGAGAGAGAAACATTTATTTATACATATTCGATACACACATAAAAATACATTAGATGGAAAGAATAAAAATAACATCGAATAGTATAATATAGTATAGTATAGTATAGTTATGTTATAGTTTTAGTGTTACTTATAACTTGCATGCATTTTCCACCTGTACAGTTAATGTGACCAGCAGGGCTACTACGAAACTCGAAGTTCGTATGTCGTTCGGTCCCTCTGACACTTATACTATTTAATACGAGAGCGAGAGGGACGGTACGGTACGAACTTCGAGTTTCGAGTTTCGTAGTAGCCCTTAGCTGGCTCTGCATATACTAAGAAGTGCAAAACTCGGACTTCGTATGTTGCCGTCCCGCTGACGCTTATGTCATTTAATACGCGAGTGAAAGGGACGGTGCGAAACGAACTTCGATTTTCGAGTTTCGTAGTAGCGCCTCGGTCGAAGTATCGTTTGTGAGACACGCGACTAGCCGATGCATGACTGTGCGACATGCCATATAGGCAACGCCCATTGTTTGTGCGAAGTATGATCAAGCGATGCACGCTTGGATTAAAGAAAAAGTAATAAAAATGTGTTGTTTAAATTTGAGGGATATATATATAAAATACTAGCTTTTGCCCGCGGCTTCGCTCGCGCAGAATTAGTATGTAGCTTGAACTTTTTTGATCCCACAGGAACCATACATTATTTCGGATAAAAGCAGCCTATATGTCAATCCAGGCTATGTATTTATGATAGTACTGTAAGAAGATTTTATTGTACGGAACACTCTCCACTCGAGTTAGTCTGAAATAATAAAATAGTTATAGTACACATTTTTGTTAGTGTGATATTAGTTGTAAATTTTAAAGAAATACTTGAAAATTGCGGTTATATGTTGCATTTCTTGTATTTCTTAGATAGTACTTTTGGAAACTATAGGTCTGTAATAGTGCATATAAATATTTGTAACCTTGCCTTTGTGTGACTGTTTGTTTCACAATAAATAAATAATAATAATAATCTAAAGTTAGTATCGAACGATTACGGAACCATACACTGCGTTGGCACGTCGCTACAGGACGTCGTATAGAGTAAAATATCCAACAGTTAATATTTTGTGCCTTGAAAAATTTAATTACTACATACTAACTTTTCAAAAGCATTGTTCGAAAAATACGACCCAACACAATATTAATGTTTTTGTGGCTAGGCGACCGAGTTTCAATTTGAATTCTTTTTTGCTTAAACATAAACATAGTAAAAAGATACTTTAAACGCTCTTTTCTTTTAGCTTAGAAATCTTTGAACGCAGTTTTAAATCTCTTTAAAAAAAATAATGTTTCCTTTAAAAGGATTTAAGGCAGTTCCCTCCGAGCCCATTAATTTTTTCCATCTTGCATTATGTGTACATTCCTGTTATTCGATTAGGTACACATCTATTGAACAATGTTTTTTCATCGAATTTCGTCGGATAAGTTCGTATTTAAGTCTTGCTTTCTCAATTAGCTTATTGAGGTTTACTAAAGATAAATACGAAGTTTTCCGTAAATATACGATGGCAAAACATTATTTACTACATCTGTACATGCTTAAATAAACGCTGATAAAAGAACCCTTGAGTCCCGTGACCCCCCCCCCCCCCGTGATCGAAGAAGACCTCATGACAGAAGAATTCCTGAAATAGTAACGCTGCTTAATAAAATTGATGCCCAAAGAGCGTTTTGTGCCGAAGGCACAACCTTTTTTATGTGAATTTATGTTTTTATACTTTTTTTACCAATTTTGAATAATTTTGTATGTTCTATTTGTCAGTCTCATTAAAGATACGTACCAGATCACACGTGTTTTGCATTTAGTAGGCTCGCAGACCCTTAAGGCCCAGTTTTAGCCCTTAAGGCACCAGACCGTAACATTTGGTCCTTCAGCTAAAGTGAGTGAACTAGTGAATCAACAAGCCCATTTTTCGGACGAAGAAACAGGGAGTACACACGAATAAAATCTATTTGGTGAGTAAAAATGGTCGTAGAAACGCGCGCTAGCGCTAAGAAGCTCGCTGCAGCCCCGGAAGGTCCGTCGAGTGCGGAGAGGGAGGATCAACCGTCCGCACCTAGCGGCCCTCTCGCCGTGTCGGCGACCGCACCCCCGGCGACCTCCCGGCCCGCGAGCACGACCACGTCCCGCTCTTCTACGGAGGTACTAGTACAACCGTCCGCATCTAGCGGACCTGTTCCCATGTCGGCGACTTGCGCCCCGGGCGACCCCCCGGTCCCGGGCCGCGAGTGCGGCCACGTCCCGCTCTTCTGCTACAGTGGTGGCCAGGCGGTTGGCCGCGGAGGCGCATCACGCGCGCCGCCTTCCGACATAGAAGCGCAACAGGCGCAACGCCAGGCCGACTTGGAGCGTGAGGCTGCGAAGGCCGAGTTGCGCGCAGAGCTCGCTGCTATAGACGCAGATGAAAGCCGGCGCGGCTCAGTTTTTCCAGCCGCATATCAGTTCAAGATTGGGTCGACAACAGCGTAGGTCATCGTGAACGTGGGGAAAAATCTCGGCCATGATTCTGATTTCAGATTTGCAGACCCTGAAATCGGGCAATGAGCTCCATAGTGCCATGTTCGTGCCTAAACGAGACCGCTCGTGCAGGCCGCCGGCTCTACGCCGCCCCACAAATTCCTAGTAAACGCTGCACCACCCGGCGGGAGGAAGCTCCGCGGCCCCGGCGTGGCTGCCGCCGCGCCGGCCGCCGCGGAAATGACGGCAGCCCCATCGGACGTACCGCAGCTTATAAAATCGTTGGATATTTAATTTCAAATGTAAATAAAGTCGTACGTCCTGATAAAGCTTGTAAAAACTGCCTCAATTTGACGGCAAGTCACATTTTAGACTGGTTGACTTTTAAGCGTGTTTATGATTCTACCGCGAGCGCTATAGCCCGGTCGAGAATCTAGCGCGCCTAGGTGCTGCGCTGCAGGGCGCGGCGCGCTCGGCCGTGGGCGCGCTGCTGGTGTCGGCGCGCGAGCCCGGCGCCTTGCTGCGCGCGCTGGCGACGCGCTTCGGCCGGCCCGAGCTCGTGGTGCTGCGCGAGGTACCGCGATGCGCGCGCTCCCAAAGTCAGCGGGAAGGTAAGATTTCTCTATATTTGCCTGCCGCGTCCGTAACTGTATAGAAGTAGTACGTTTGCTCGAGCAGCAAGATTATTTGCGCTCGCCTGAACTT
>NC_133484.1:3897639-3898056 GCF_025370935.1 Choristoneura fumiferana
AAAACAACAAAACAAAAGAGTACAAAGGCGAACTTATCCCTAAAAGGGATTTTTTCAAGCTAACCTAAACAGGAAAGGAAAACTTAAAGATAGGCGAACAGGAATTTATGCACAGAAGAAAAAGTCAAAATTTACTAATTAGGAACCAAAATAATGCTAATAATATTGTAAAATTTTAACCCCCGACGCAAAAAGAGGGGTGTTATGTAAGACATCACCTAACTAACTTTTAGTTAATAAGTAAGCCTTAGTTTTGTAGTTACTCAAGTTATGTTACAGGCAACATTTTTTTTGTTACTGTTAACAAATATTTTTTTTTTAGTTTTCCTAATATAATAATTATACTAACATATTTTAAGCCCAAAACACTATCAATTTTATGGAAGACTATCTATTTTTCTTTTTTTTTTTATTCGA
>NC_133484.1:3898156-3901910 GCF_025370935.1 Choristoneura fumiferana
TGAAAAAAACCGTGATGACCAATGGAACTCATCAAAGCTAAGTAATGCTCGCTCGTCTATAAACGATCATGATTAATATACCTAGATAAGGACTAAGAAGAAGCTTAAGTTAATGATCTTTCGAACTGATCTGATGCTGAAGCCAGAAGGTAGGCAACGGAACTCTGTTATAAAACAAAGCAACTCAGTTGTGTTGGGTTTAATTGAGTCTTTGGATGTACTTTGGCTACGAATCACCAAAAGTGAGAAATAAAGATTTTTTTTTTACAAAAAAGTAAAACCGACTCCAAAAAAATAACAAAAAATGGAACCGACTACAAACCCTGGAAATATTTTTCTAGGTACGTACTAGCTCGAAGTCGGGGACTCAGCATGACCCATCAGGAGGGATTGAAACCCATAGTATGTAAAAGAGGTACACTATTGTACACTCCTGCTAGCTCGTGCTGAGGCACCGTCTTCGAGCTAGTACGTACTAGAAAAATATTTTCAAGGGTTTGTAGTCGGTTTCATTTTTGTTTTTTTTTTTTTTTTGGAGTCGATTTACTTTTTTGTAAATAATTTCTTTATTTCTCACTTTTTTCGATATTCCCACGCGATCGAAATGTCTAATAAATTACAAAAATCTGTAACGTATTTCATTACAAATACAAACCGCAATTTATACTAATCGAACTGAATCATCGTGTAACATTGTAGTTGCAAATTTGAATAACTATTTTATATAACAAACCTCAGTTTAACAAATTAATTGATATAACGAATATTTACTTGTTCCCTTTCGATTTGTTATATCGAGGTTGTACTGTATAATTAATATCGCAGATAATCCTTATCCCAGATTATATAGTTTCCAGACTAGTTTCGAATTTTTCGCAGACAAAGTCACAAGCAACAGCTCTAGCTAGTTTATTATCAAAACAAATTGAAATAAAAACCTGCCAAGTGCGAGTCGGACTTGCACTCGAAGGGTTCCGTGCCATTCTCTATACAACATTAGACATAAGCAAAAAAACACGTTTGTTGTGTTGTTATAGAGGCAACAGAATTACATAATCTGTAAAATTTAAACTGTCTAGCTATCACGGTTCATGAGATACAACCTGGTGACCTTCTGGTGATAGACGGACAGACAGATGGACGGACGGACGGACAGCGGAGTCTTAGTAATAGGATCCCGTTTTTACCCTTTGGGTACGGAACCCTAAAAATGACCGTGCATTCTGTTAATTGTGTTCTTACTTAAAATCACAATCTTAAAAAAGATTGATCAATAATAATAATAATAATAATAAACGTTTATTGCAGACCAGGGTCCATAGATTGTTAGTACATGTAATCTCATTTAAGGGGTTGCTCTTCCATACAACCTACGGACACCCCGCATAGCTTGCACGGACATGTTTTCTTAGAGATTTTTAGAATAGTAAATTATGGATATGCTCTTCAAGCAAAATCCAAAAAAAGTAACTTATTGCATCAAAAGTGCAGCTGATGCAGTAAATTTTGATGCATTTTACCATTGTATGAGTACAACTGACAGTGTTCGCAGCGAACATGTAGTGACATTTTATGGGTGCGTGAGTCAATGTCACAAAATCAAACTATTGTAAATAGGTATCGACTATTTCGTGTGGTCACGTGACCATCACCTTTGGCTCAGATATACGACAACTAAATGAAGAAAGCATGAGATCACTGAGAGATCAAGTTCAAGTTTCTGAGTCTAGTATTTACTTTTTTTTTTTAAATCTGTTATTTCGGAAGTTGAAAACGCCTAAACTATTATTTCTGATTAATGCAAGACACAAACTGTAAGTAAGACGAAAAATAGGTAAGTTACTTTTAAAATTGTCATTTAAAATAATAATTATTTAAGTAACAGACCCAGTCCTCGGCAAAAATTATAACATTGCATACTTTACATACATTATAATGCGGTGCTTCGATCTAGGACAAGTGGTTTAAATTCAACTACAAATTCTGAACAGATATAGTTATTTACTCTTACGTAGACAGTAGCGCCACTAATTTATATAAAGCATATTTATTCTCACAATAAAAGGTGCTAGGTGTAATCACTAAACTAATTAGTTAAAAATAAGTCTACATTCAACATACATTGCATGTGTATGTATGAATATCAAGTTTTACAGTGAGGCTCAAATAAATTCCTACATATCACGGCATTTTTACGGCCGCTATGCGCTAAATCTAGCTCAGTGAATAAAAAGGTTTCACAATCGAGTACTTTTCGTACCACCTTTTATTATTATTACTGCTAGATAAGTAAATTTAAACGTCATTATAAACATTTTTGTCACAACGTCAAGTCAATGAGATTGATATTCAAAAGCAATTATGTTTGAATAATTATGGTTTGAACACAAATCAAGAAGTCAAAAAGTTGGCGGACGAGAGAAAATTAGCAAGAGTGCAACTCTTAAACTATTTGTATGTACGATTCGATGATGAAAAGAAACCTATGTAATTGGATACACGGGATGTTTATTTATCATTTTTGTCAGAAACACTAATATTTGTTACAAAACACCAGAGCAGGGCTGTAAGAATTTCATTCCTACTGGGTGGCCAAAGTATGGCTTATCGTGTGTACCAAACTTGTGTCTGCAGCAACCTACTACGAAAACATACCAAATTTCCTAACTCTTAGTTGCGTCGTGAACATTTTCACTCCATAGAAGTAAGTCGCTTCCACCGTCTGTCTGCATATGTACGAGTATGTACTGTATGTACTCTATTATAAAGTGATTCAAGATTTTTTATTTTTTATAAGTGTGAGAAACAGCAAGGGTTATGGTTTTGGAGCGTACGTATGGTCATTTCTTTCGCACGCTATGCAACAAGGCCTTGATGCATCTTAACAAGTAAGACAACAAGACAAGAGAAAGACAAGAAAATAAGTCTTTGTTAGGAGTGACACAGGTTGTTAATTTTATGCGTATGTGAGTCTGTCTGTGTATCTTTCCGTCGGCCATCGTCCGTCCGTCTGTCGATCCGTCCATCTGTTCTGTCCGTCTTTCTGTCTGTCTGTGTTTCGAGTGAACACTACATCACTGTCCAGTGATGACATATGATCCGAGACGTGGTGCTTTACTTTAGGCTTATAAATAGGCTCAGAGTTGCTCAGCGAGCTATGGAGAGAGCTATGCTTGAGGTTTCTCTACGAATCAGAAATGAGGAGATACGTAGAAGAACAGGGTCACCGAATAGCCAGCGAATCAGCTCGTTGAAGTGGCAATGGGCCGGCCATATAGCACGGAGAGCGGATGGACGTTGGGACCGAAAAGTTCTCGAGTGGAGGCCGCGAATCGGCAAGCGCAGCGTAGGACGTCCACCAACAAGATGGACGGATGACCTGGTTAAAGCCGCAGGTTCACGGTGGATGCAGGCCGCTGCAGCAAAAGCAACTGGAGGTCTGTGGAGAGGCCTATGTCCAACAGTGGACGTCCTACGGCTGAGATGATGATGATGATGGGAATAAAGTTGTACCAACTGTACTTTAGTCGAAAATTTTACTACGACCTTTAAAATTTATAAGTATTTTATTTTATTGATAATAAAGCAGAGTCTTGGGAATAGCCATGTTAGAGATAGAGAGATCAGAAGAAGGTCGTTAGATTTGTATGTGTTAGGAGTGACACAGGTTGTTAATTTTATGCGTATGTGAGTCTGTCTGTGTACCTTTCCGTCGGCTCATCGTCCGTCCGTCTGTTGATCTGTCCATATGTCT
>NC_133484.1:3903036-3924247 GCF_025370935.1 Choristoneura fumiferana
ACATGGAATGCATACTACCTGAATTATAGATCCGCGTCTACCTAGAAAGTTACCGATACGAGAGAGTTCTTAAAATAGCGAATTTTCATACTTGTATGTATTAAAAATAAAACACAATATTGTATGACTTTTTTTATTTATTCAATACACCCACTTCAATGTGTCCAATCAAGTTGATGTTGTAGTCTATAGATATTATACTTTCACTTCTCATGCTCGTAAAGTTCGTTTTATGCTGAGATAGACGACATAAAAATGACTTTTATGCTCTAGTGCATAAAATAAAATCTTTGTCTAGACCAAGCTAATCAGGTGTCAACAGCCAAAACAGAAAGTTTTTAACTTTTTTTATTTATTAAACTAAAAAATTAACCAAATCAATAAATAAATCAATAAATAAAAATAGAATTATGTATAGTAATTCATGAAAAATAAAAGAAACATAGTAAGTGAACATTGTTTCCACTGTTGCTATTCCTCGAATTAATCGAAGTAAAAAGCAGTGTAAAACCGAGCATTAAACCCATTTTTCCCTCGACGTGTCTATCCACCCTCGCGTACGGAACGAACGTCTTAAAATCGTAAACGTCGTAAAATGGCTCGTTTTATGCTCTTGTTTACAATCGACTATTCAACTTCTCATGCTCGTAAAGTGCGTGTTCTGCTGCATCTAGGCAACATACAATAACTTTTTATGCTCTAGTGCATAAAGTAGAATCTGTCTAAGGTCAAGGCAATCAAGGTGTGAAACCACAACACAAAAGAGTTTCTACATATTTTTTTTTTTTTTTACACCTAAAAATCATCAAATCGATGAAAATAAATCAATAAAACTAATATAGTAAAGCATGAAAATAAAAGGTACAAAATAATGAACATTTATTTTTACTATTGCTATTTCATTTCTTCGCAAGCGAAGTGAAAAGCAGAGTGTAAAACTCTAGCATTGAGCCCATTTTCCCCTCGACGTTTCTATCCACCCTCGCCGTGGCTCGGGTGGCTATATGAACGTCTCGGTAAAATTGCTCGTTTTATGCTTTTGTTGTACAATATACTATTTCATCACACTTGCTCGTAAACAGTGTCGTAAGCTGCAGGCTAACTTGGTTGCAAGTCCTTAATAAAACCTAAGGGCCTTTTTTTGGCGTTATGAGTTGTTTGCGCGTACTAATACTGCTGCGCGCGCAGGTTCTGCACGACTAGCAGGAGGACCTCGTGCACGCATGTCAGGCACATGCTGCGGGAGGCGGAGGGCGGCTGGTAGCTGGCGCTGCCAAGAACTGCACCAGCGGTATCGGCAATTTTTGTAACAATAATATTTTTCTTTACACATATACAATTTTACTCGCAAATGTGATGAAACATTGTAAGTCGCACGGGCGGTACTATAATTATGAACATCGACCTAGTCCTCAGTCTTGACTTTTGAGCTTCTAATACTCTCGTTCGTAATTTCTTATTAACCGCCCCTAAGACATAATGTACTATTACGCCACACTGGCCATAATGTGAGTTTTACCGCCGCTATGCGTATGGTAAAACCCACTTTCTGGCAAGGTGAAGACGTAAAATTGTGTACTCACCATGGGCAGTAAAAAAGTTTACAGCGTAATGTGTAGTGTAATGTACATTTACGTTTTTTGGAACGCCAAATAATATCCTAGCCGGTAGCTGCCTCCCGCGCTGTATATATTATAATCTTGGTCTGGAGATGTTCTACTGTTATTCTACTTAGATACGCAATAATTTCACCATTGTATGAGATATTTTACTGCAATATTGTTACTGTGACATGTCTCTAGCTCCGCCTTCCCGCTAGCGCGCTCTGCTTTCTTTCTAGCGCCCTGTCTTTACTCTAGGTGAAACAACAACATTTAAAGCGTTAGCGCGTGATCTCAACGCGGAGTTGAGCGCTACTTGCTGCGGACTCTTAAGGCGCTTCGCGCCTGGACAAAACTGTAACCTAACCTAACCTATAAGATAACGACTGATCGGAATCGGTATTGTCTAACAAGACCTTGCATTTAAAGTAAAGTCAGATCATAAATTGAATAGAAACTTTAGGTGCGACGACGAGCGTAGCGAGTTAGTTCAATTATGACCAAAACAAGCACGAGCCGAGCGAGCGAAGCGAGCATGCCGCGGCAGCGGCCGGCGAGTGCCAGAATCTTAATATATGCATTTTTCTTTGTGAAAATTCAGTGTCTAGTATGTATTTCAACCATTATAGAAAACATACTGTATAAATTTTGAACGTATACATTATGAAAATATGCTTTTTGTGCCATATGACTAAGAACCATTATGCGTTGTAACTATTATATATTTTGACCACTATGCATTTCAAATTTATACATTATAATACGTAGCTACCCCTTTTATTCCGATATTCTCACAGGATATAAAATACTACACTCTTTATCACTAAGTAGAACTAAAATTTTGCACGGGTAAGACTTTTATTTATTTATGTTATAATAGATTGTTCAACAAGGGATTAAAACAAGCTACAATGACACGAGATGTTTAGCCACCCGAGCAGAGCACTTTGAATGCAAGGGAAAAAACGACGTTCTGTTTAAAATTACAACATCACTTTTCAAAAATGTACGCATTTTTTCACCTCCGAATACGTGACTTTCCACGTTTCAAAGAAAAACTAAACAATTGGGATTTTTTCCTTCTAAATAAATACACTGAGTCAGTGATGTCGTGTAACTAAAGTCCAGTTACCGGATCCGGTAACTTGGAGTTTTCTTCCAAGAAAACCGTTGACACGTCAACCCTTGTTCTGCAGTCAGCAGTTTTAATAAATGAACAAACATTTTGAACTGTTTCATTTCCACTTTTAGAACCATTTAAATTCAAACCTCAAATGTTTCACCAAAGAGTCTAAAATAAGAACGAAGGGGGTTAGAAAATAAGTCTTTTTGAAAAGTTTAACGGCCATATTTTCCGGGTTTCTGGGGGGCTACTATGAAATTTGATAATGTAAGTTCATATCGTACCGTCCCTCTCACTCTCGTATTAAATAATATAAGCGTCAGCGGGACGGCAAGATACGAAGTTCGATTTTTGCAGTTCGTAGTACAGGCCCGTAACGTGATTTTGTTTCAAGTTGTTCATCCAAAGCCTGGGTGTTTGGAAGTTTTTTCCAACGAAACGATAGGCGCATATAAAAAGTGTGTTCGAGTCAAATCGACGCGAGGAACAAGCTTTTATAGTTGGGTTGACAGTTCGGAGCAAAGAAAAGTTTCGATGGATATGATTTGTTGCAGTGAAACTACTTTTTATTCACCTGAAATAAAGGAGAATATTCTTGGTTGTACAGTGTCACTTTAATTTGAATCAGAGACTAAAGAAGGCCACTAAGTAGTTAAAGGGTTGTATCAAACTTTGTATAGGTAAACTCGTTCCAACCTATAAACAGCTGCTTCTGTTTACATTATCCATTTTCTGCGGTTATTAACGTGAAATGATGAATAATTTGCAGTCAGCAATATACCACATCTCATTAATCAAGATGCTTAATATTTATGTAATATTTGTAATAATAATAATAATGCATGGTGACCTGTGTGGTGTCGGTTTAGAATTACACCTCTCCATTTCTTCCGTGGATGTCGTAAGAGGCGACTGAGGATTATGTTAAGGTATACCGTAGGCGACAGGCTAGCAACCTGTCACTATTGTACCGTTTTTATCAAACGCTCCGAAGCGGTAACGTTTCGTGTGCTCTGCCTGCCCCATTTGGGATTACAGTGTGATGTTTGTGTGAGTGTGTAATAAATAATGCATGGTAATAGAGTGGTAGTTCCATACAAATAGTAACAGAGTGTTCTGCGCAAAATTTGATAATGACCTTAAAAATGGTGCTGGCTGAAAATCAGCGCTGGGGCGTTCTTAACGTCTCAGCATTATGCTGAGCCAGTGTCCGATTCACAACAGCAATGACATATACCATCTTACTACCTATCTATACTATCCTACCTAATAATATTGTTGTGTCTTGTGTAGCATTGTCTATTGTTGTGTTGTAAATAAATGTATTTCTTTATTTCTTTCTTTCTAAAACAAATTGACATCAAGATAAACTGGAGAGTTCCCTACGTTCACGTAATGAAGTTACACTATGTTTCACTATGTAAAAAATAAACTTAAATCCGTTTATACGCATTGCTGGATGCAGTGTGATAAATCAAACTGCGACCGAGACTAATTGGATATACCTACGTACAAAAACCCAATCAAAACGCTACTCTATACGCTACTCAAAATCATCCAAGCCAATGCTTAATAGGGACCTGGGACGTAGGGTGTATCGGTACACTTGTAATTTCAATTGAGGAGGAAAATAAATGGATGGTTTTTCGAATACGTGTTTGATAAACAGAGTATTTTTTTTTTAATTGTAGGGAATACATAAATATTAGCGAATGTGATGATTCAAGCCTTTTTCCTGACTGTATTTGCATTGTCATCTAAATCTACAAATAAAATGTTTAATAATAATTACAAATGGTATAATAGAACAAACATAATTATAAATATAAATTATTAAAACTATTTACATAAAACTATCCTAAACTTAAAATACTTACAGTAAATAAAATTAAATCAACTCTACTAGTAGCTCTTTTTTTTAGCTCTATTTAGTCAGCCGCAACAACCCGGTTCCGTACCTCAAACCAAAAAATGGAACCCTTATAGCAGGGGTGGCCAACTTGATTAGAACCAAGATCTACTGTTTACTGACGAAACCCTGTGCGATCTACCAATTACATACTTCTTGAAATCTTAAATGAAACAGCATAGTTCAGTATTTATCATTGCCACGATCAACTGGACTAATAGTAGGACTAGATCGACCGGTTGGCCACCCCTGCCTTATAGGATCCCTTTGTTGTTCGTTTTTCCGCCTGTCTGTCCTTCTGTCAAGACGCTTTTTCTCAGGAACGCGAGGAGTTATCAAGCTGAAATAAATAAGAAATACTCTTTGAAGTAGTGGATAAATCAAACTTCTAAGTCAAGCTGAAATAAATAAGAAATACTTAGTTATGGTACTCTTTGAAGTAGTGGATAATTAAACTTCCAAGTCAAGCTGAAATAAATAAGAAATACTTAGTTATGGTACTCTTTGAAGGAGTGGATAATCCAACTTCCAGTGAAGCTGAAATAAATAAGAAATACTTAGTTATGGTACTCTTTAAAGTAGTGGATAAATCAAACTTCCAAGTCAAGCTGAAATAAATAAGAAATACTTAGTTATGGTACTCTTTGAAGTAGTGGATAAATTAAACTTCTAAGATAAGCTGAAATAAATAAGAAATACTTAGGTATGGTACTCTTTGAAGTAGTGGATATCAAACTTCTAAGTCAAGCTGAAAATAAATAAGAAATACTTAGGTATGGTACTCTTTGAAGCAGTGATAAATCAAACTTCTAAGTCAAACTGAAATAAATAAGAAATACTTAGGTATGGTACTCTTTTGAAGTAGTGGATAAATCAAACTTCTAAGTTAAGCTGAAATAAATAAGAAATACTTAGTTATGGTACTCTTTGAAGTAGTGGATAAATCAAACTTCTAAGTTAAGCTGAAATAAATAAGAAATACTTAGGTATGGTACTCTTTGAAGCAGTGGATAAATCAAACTTCTAAGTTAAGCTGAAAATAAATAAGAAATACTTAGGTATGGTACTCTTTGAAGCAGTGGATAAATCAAACTTCTAAGTCAAGCTGAAATAAATAAGAAATACTTAGGTATGGTACTCTTTGAAGCAGTGGATAAATCAAACTTCTAAGTTAAGCTGAAATAAATAAGAAATACTTAGGTATGGTACTCTTTGAAGTAGTGGATAAATCAAACTTCTAAGTCAAAGCACTTAAAATATAGGTACAGTCATTAAAAAGGATGCTTCCATAGTAATTGCCGTGTCTAACTAACAATCCCATAGGAAACTTCAGGTTGTCCTAGAAACTTTGAAATTTGGTATGAAGGCAGGTCTTAAGCCGAGTTTAGACGTGCAACAAAAAACGTGCAAGTTGCATTAAATTGCGGCGCTCGATTGACCACTACAATTTCGTTGGCTTTACGGCCTCGCAATTTATTGCAACTTGCGATTTTTCTTGCAAGTCTAAACTCGGCTTTATAGCACAATCGTCATTTTTATGTCTGTCTGCCAGGTCACTAACCATCTTAAATATGACCACTCACTGTGTACATTTGGAAGCGTGTAAATGGCACTCGCGCGTTTGTGTAGGAATGCAGCTTGTAGACGTTTGACAAGTCTCGGCAAGCGTGTAGATGTAGCACCGTACCATTGACGTAATAGGAACGTGACAGGAACGTAATGTCAGTTGCATACATGACACGCGACGGCGACGGCTGGTTAGGAAACCACTTGCTCGTAAACAGTGTCGTAACATACAGGCTACCTTGGTTGCAAACCCCCAAATAAAACCCTCAACCGCCTTATTTATCTAGTCACATATTTTACGAATTGGCTGTAGATTTTGATGTCGTTTTTACGATTATTTGTTACAGTTTCTGTGTTTCTACAGAATAAATAAAAAACTGTATCAGAATATTTGGCCATTTTTACAGAAAATCGACATCGTGAAAGTAACGGGAAACCGGTGGATGCAAGTGGCGAGTTGTCGTTCATTGTGGCGTTCTAAGGGGGAGGCCTTCGTCCAGCAGTGGACGGCTGATGATGACAGAAAAGTGTCCAGAAAAATGAGACGGTTGAACGCTGGAATAATCGCCCCTTAATGTGTTTGTCATGAAACCCAAGGTCGTTAGTCTGCACGGCACTGCTGCACGCGTTCCCCCTCCCATACCTCGGGTATGCAACAGCAAGGGAGGAGCCTAAGATATCGGCAATTTCGGCAAAAATAATATTTTAACTTACAAATAAACAATTTTACTCGCAAATGTGATGAAAAACATTGTACATATGGCGCACGGGCTGTACTAGAATTACGAACATCGACTCATTAAAGCCCTCAGTCTTCGACTTCGGGCTTTTAATAGTCTCTCGTTCGTAATTCCTTATTTACCGCCCTTAAGATACAATGTACTATTTCAATACAAAAAATATATTTTCACCTGACACGTTGCTTTTACAGTCGTGTAATGACACATGTAATGACACGGAGACCTTTAGACAAAAGGTACGGACACTGGAGTAAGTACTAAGTCTATTGCCAAGTCGCGGCTCCGGATCACTTCGTCCAATCAAGTAAACGTCCGTCCACTAGCACAGTTCAGATCAGCGTTTTTCCAAAAACGTCAAGTGTCCTAAACAAACGACGGCGCGTTACTTTGCACAACCTACCCTCATTAAAATTCGTGAGGCAACGACTTTACATTGGTAGGTATCCGTCGGACGCAGTAGAATGAGATGTGTCAGTATTTACACAATTCATCGAATTCAGAGCATTGCAAGATATTGTTGAGATCACTGTGTATATTTATCGTTTATAACTTCGCATTACCACCTACTTAACCGCAGATTTGATGATGTTTAATTAGCACTCCTTTTGAGTTACTTTACGATTCTACTTTATGAGAAAATTATGCAAGTTCCGTGATACAACAGACCGTTTGTTTTTTGTCGTACTGAAATAGATTGCTTTCATTTCATTAGCTTGCTACATATTAGTAATCTGTGGTATACTAGTTAGTTCTGGAGGGATCCGGCGTGAGGGGGGGGGGGGTCAAAATTAAAGATGGGCTGGGCCTTACTTCGTAGTTAAAAAGTCTTAGTCCGCCATTGCTCTCACAGCAGCCGCCATGGCGTGTGCTCATTAAGGAAGTACTACGAATTATCCCGAAACGTGTCGAGCTAAACTCGATAAAATACGTGAGTTATATCCGTTTTATTTTACTATAGCTAGTTTTAACCAGTTTATAGCCGTGATGGCTTAGTGGTTTGACATATGGCCTCTCGAGATCGCGGGTTGAAATCCGGGCTCGCACATTTGAGTTTTTCGAAGTTACATCTGAAATTCACTAAGAGTTTCACGGTGAAGGAAAACAACGTGAGACCTTCAGAAAACTGCAAAGCAATTTAATAGTGTAAGTAAAGTTTCATCTTTATCGTCTTTATTAAATAGGTACTTACTGTGATAAATATGGACGCTAAAATGTATTTTTCTATGAAGTAAAACCAATAACCTCGTTTCTTCGCTAAAAATCAGCAAGGCGTACATAGTAAATATTGTGTAGATTTCTGAGCGACACATTATGTGGTACACGCAAGACTTACCCTGACAATAGGAGCGTGAATTCAGCACTGCTTTGCTTTTCTGTCTTGAGTAGTAAAGGTTGTTTTAGTAAATATAATGGTACGAGTATAAAATTTAACAATTTATCTATACTGATGAATTATATACTGTGGCATAGATCAGTGTGTGCACATTCGGAGTTCTATTTACATAATTTGGATCGGACCTATGACAAAACCCTGTAATTTTTGTCGGCCTAGCCATTTGGACCCTATCGCTATTTTCTCTGTTATTAAGGTTCAAGCCCTCAGTTTGCGATTTTACTGGGGTATTCGTATTTTAAAAGGTATGTCTCTTATAAGCTCAAACACATGCTGTTAAAATGTCTTCAATACAATTTTGCGATGTGAAGAGCTGGATACCGAAATGGGGTTGTTAATTTATTTATGAGGTCTTCGGAAGGGGTCTATATTAATTCACATAAATTAATTGTCCTAATGGAATTCGCATAACGTTATTTCGCATAGTTATTAATGCGCATAACATTAATTCGTATAATGTAAATGCGCATAATGTGGATTGGCATAACGGTAAGTTGGCATAAATTTAATTAGCATGACATTACTTTGCATAAGTATGAAAGAGAATTAACATAAAATTATTATTTTAATTAAATTGTAAATTTTATTTGTCAAAGAATATATGAGTGGAGACCAAAAAACCGGCCAAGAGCGTGTCGGACACGCCCAAAATAGGGTTCCGTAGCCATTACGAAAAAAATAAAAAAATAAATTTGCTCTTTAAAGTTGAATATTTCGCAAAAAAAAAACAAATAATAATAATAAATAAATATCATGGGACACTTGACACCAATTGATCTAGTCCCAAACTAAGCAAAGCTTGTACTATGGACACTAGGCAACGGATAAACATACTTATATAGATAAATACATACTTAAATACATATTAAACATCCAAGACCCGAGAACAAACATTCGTATTATTCATACAAATATAGCAAACCCCTAACGGTTTCAAAATACCTATCCAACGATACCCCACACTATAGGGTTTGGATGGGAAAAAAAATCACCCACACTACGTCTATGGAAGGTACCCAAAAAAAATTTTTTTTACTTTTTTATAGACAAACAGACAGACATGGCGAAATGATAAGGGTTCCGTTTTTGCCATTTTGGCTCCGGAACCCTAAAAATCGTCTAGCTTCCTCCAGTCCCATGAGATGTAATTTTTAAAAAATATTGTAATTTTTTGCTAAGTCACCAATTAAGCTCGATTTCTACACTCGTAATTTGTACTGTCAGTCAGATGAGCTTCACAGTTTTTTGGAGAAAATCAAAGCTCAGGAAAATGGCTGGTATTAAATTATCTAAATAATTTGTAACGTTACTAAGACACTAATTGGCGTATGTTGAGTTGTAAACTTTTAGACTGGAAACAGGGATTTTTATAAAAACGCAACCTGAGTCTGTATTGTCAAACGCGCTGACGTTTGCATTCACATTCGCCATCTCTTTCTAACCTCGTCTTATACCGTGCGACAGAAAGAAACGGTGAAAACGATTGTGATTCCGAGTGTGTTAGACAATAATATCTCTGTACCACTACCATGAGTTTACAGTGACCGTACTCGATAGCGACGGCGTAAATTATTTGTATGGAGAATTGTACAGCGCCCCTACAAATAATTTACGCCGTCGCTATCGAGTACGGTCACTGTAAACTCATGGTAGTGGTACTGGTCTAAAGTCGACCTTACTCTCGATTATTAGCAAACTACGCTGTTGATTTCAATGGTGTGAACGGCGATGAGTGAATCGAGTAAGTCAAAGCCAAAGTCAAAATATCTTTGTTCAATTTAGGTTATAACCAGCACTTATGAATGTCAAAAAAATCTATCACCGGTTCGGAAAAACCTATCTTGAGACGAATCCGGCAAGAAACTCAACGAGGTATATATATTTTTTAAACAGATTTACAATATTATTAAATGATATCCCGGCCTATATTTAACACAACTTTGTTTTTAACACAGTAGGTTTGTTTTTAACATAGTAGGGTAGGCAGGTAGATGAATTAAGAACATTTATTTTTTCATGTCTTACATAGGATTCTATGTATAACAATGCCGATCGTTTTCAGTTTGTGTAAATTTAATAAGTTACTTTTATTACAGCTGCAAGTATACGACAAAAAGTGAAACTCTATTTATCGTAAAGCAATGTTCCTCGGGAGGGCTTTACTAGTTCATAAAGTTGGGCCAGCCTTTCCCAAAGGGTGGGTCGCGCTGCAACTCCTGGTTGTAAATACATAGGATATATGTATAAAAATATACATGTACATAGGAGGGAGAAGTATCTATGCATTTGCTTGCTAAAGGGTCCGTCTGCACCGCCCTGCACCTTTGTCTTTGCGTATAATTTTTGTCTTTTTCTTAGAGATGGTACAGGCTAAACGAAAGCACAGAGGTTAGCATCTGCGCTACAAAGACGTGCTGGAGACAACTTAACTGCGTCTGTCTGTGGCATTATACTTTTCCAACGGACAGACCAATTTAAATGTAGCATCTTTGTTTGATTTTGAAAAGTTTTAATTTTGAGAACCGCTGAGTCAGACTATCCGTGTATCGCTTACGCATAAGTTTCAACATGAATACCTATACCTACTCCGACCACCTGTTCTCAAACTTTGAAATAATGGTGAGCCGAAGTAACAGTTTCTTTAAGCAAGGTAAGTTAGAATTTTGAAAATCGATTGTTAAAAGATCGTTAAGTGGATTGTGTCAAGACAACAGAAAAAGTACAAAAAGTTACTTTATTAGACTTGTTTTTTCCATTTTAGTTCTAATTTAAAATTTGTTTAAGAACGTCGTTTTTTTAAAAAAAATCCTGAATATTATTATTTTACGAACGCCATTTTCAAATATTATATACCTACCACTAGATACCACAACTGCCACTAAGCCACTCCAATACAGCTTTGAAACATCTAATGATGTACATCATATGTTGAAAACCGTCAAGCCTTTCAGGGTACAGAGAGGACAGTAAAACATAACCCACCTTAAGGTAGTCGTGTAAACACTGTTACAATTTCAGAAAAGAAAAGAAGTTACTTTACACGGCGACCAAATGGAGTATAAGTAATTCACATTCTGACAGCCATTTCATAATTATTCTCATTTAAGTAAATAAGGCAGTGGATGTTACAAAACGATGACGAATGAACTGTAATAATGTAGAGCCGGGTCAGTGCTTATTACTGCTGGAAATAATCCTAAATTTAGACGAGTCGCCGCAATGAAAACGTAATTAGGGTTATAGGGAAATATTCCGAGGTTAGAAACAGAAACGATAATCATACAGGAGCAAAATATCAAACATCAACCAACAAAAAATATTTTGAGAACCTGAGCTCTGAAGTGCGATCTTCAGAGGGTTGCGAGAAAAGGAAAATTGACCGTTTAATTTAACGGTTAATTAACATTATTTTTTACCTGTTTTCGGAAAAAAAATTGACCGACTAAAGTTTGATGTAGGTATCTAAAATGTAAAGTACTATTCACATCGAGTGGACCGGGCGGAACCGGATGCCGCCGCGTTTCGCCGGCTCCTCGAGCACGCTGAGGCAGCTGACCGGCGCCCGCCAACCGGACGGCGCGACTGATAGGCTAAACAAACAGAATAAATGAAAATAATACACATGGGTACCTGAACCAGGATAAAATAAAATCCTGTGTTTCAGGTATAATAGGACTTACAATGCTAACATAAATAATCAAATGGAAAAATACAACAAATGATACCTTTTCTACATACAATGCGTTTGTTTAAATTAAATTTATATTTGATTTACGACATTTAAAGCCTGACCAGAAATATATGACTATTCGCCATGTTGCGGAATTTCATTGGAACTAATTTCTTACACTGGCAATAATTTTAATGATTGTCAGTGTCACTGTGGCGGTTTCTCAAAACGATTCGTAGTCAACAACGGATCATTGTAAATAATGTTTATAATAAACTACTGAAAAAAAAAACGCTTAGGGAATGAAACAATTTCGCTACAAAAACTTTTCAAATTAACATCAGAGCTAGCAGGTAAACGTTGTAGACAAGTCAAGATGTCATTGTAGTCTGGTAAAAATAAGCAGTAATTATAGTTAATGGTTAAAATTAATAATCTTTCTAGGTATATCGGAGTCATCGATTACGCGAATTACGAAAGAAGGTCGTTCCTCCTCAGGTTTTAGATCGCCAAAGAAAAAAGAAAGCATTGTTCCGAATATACTCAACTATTGCCATATAAATAAGTACAATATAGCGCCCTCTTGACAATAGTCATATATTTTTGGTTTACCTTTACGTTATTAACTTCGACAGATGCCTCAGTTTATTCAATAGAAAGTGCCTGTACCAAACCAAAACAAAAAAAAAGATCGCAGATGAACAAAGAAATTGTTTTAGTTCATTAAAAATAACACGTTATTTACAACATAACGTTTTAATATCGTTAATTATCATCCGTCCCCGCAATTACACAAGATTAACAATACAGGTAAGGATTACACGCAGATTAGGGCCTACTACAAAGGTGGCAATAAAGGGGACGCGCCTTTTAAACTAACTTAATATTTTATTGCGCGGTACTTAGTTGTAAATCATCATAATTGCTCGCCGAGGATAAGTTAAAGTTGTTATTATTGGACTGTAACAAAAATGTTAATATTTTTAACACGATAAAACGGAACGTTTTGTACATTTAACTGCGATTCTTAGGGTTCCGTAGTCAACTAGGAACCCTTATATAGTTTTGCCATGTCTGTCCGTCTGTCTGTCGGTCTGTCCGCGGCTAAGCTCAGAGATCGTTAGTACAAGAATGCTATAATTTGGCATGAATATACATATTAGTCACGCCGACAGTGGTGAAGTAAAAAAAACAAAAAAATTTTTTTTAAGCTACCTTCCATAGACGTAAAGTGGGGGCGATTTTGATTTTTTTTCTCGCTTACCCTATGTGTGGGGCTTTGTGGTGTGGGGTATTGTTGAATAGGTCTTTTAAAACCATTGGGGGGAAGACGATTTTACGATTCAGTGTTCTGTTTGCGAAATATTCAATTTTAAAGTTCAAATTTTCATTACCATCGAGCGCCCCCCCTCTAAAATCTAAACTGTTGGGTAGAAAATTTGAAAAAATTCAAGATGGAATTAAAACGGCTAAGATTGCTTGAGAATTATTAGTAAATAGCATCCTAAGGTATGAAATATACCTAAACTTGGAAGATTCCGTACACAATACGCAATCCTTAGAAAAATATTACTTGATTTTTTCGTAATGGCTACGGATAACCCTATCTTGGGCGTGTGCGACACGCTCTTGCCCGGTTTTTTATGTTTTGGATGAATAACGCGTGTGAAGCTACGGGTAGAGACTAAGTTATCTACTTAAGTAGTTTACTGTTCACGGTACTAACTAGTAACTACTAACCTGTCCAGGCAGATCCACAGGAGCTGCCATTAGCCGTAACAAATGCCGGCCGCGCCGGACGCTGCATTAGTAACAATTAGGCGAAACAGATTTGTGCGGGCTGTTTGCATTACCTCGTGTCAGGTCACGTGTAGGAGAAAGCAGGTTTCGAACATGAAAATATCGTGAGACTCACTCATATTAAGGCTGGAAACAGTGCTCGACCGACGCTCGACCGACAGTCAGCGTAGCTATATCTATGCAAGTCTATGAACACACACAGCTACGCTGACGGTACGCGCGCGCGTACCTCGACCGACGGTAAGCGCTGACCGTCGGTCGAGCGTCGGTCGAGCACTGTTTCCAGCCTAAACGATATTGTAACGGATAACTCTCATCTTAAATCGAATTTAGTTGGACATGTTTCGGGTGAGCAGAGCGGTGGCGCGTAGTGCGCGTGTTGCGGCAGCCGCCGAGTCGCGGTGCTCATAGGAAGGGCTACGAATTAGCCTGAAACAAGTCGAGCTAAACTCGATTTATCCGTGAGTTATCCGTTACAATATCATTTAATATAGAAAGCAGTTTACTTGTCCATAGGAAATCACGTCGTAGTCTGTGGCTTATTTCGCACTGCTGGACACAGAACTCCTCTAAGGGACTAATCCTGGGATCTATTATCTATATAGGTATGTTGATCCGTTGCCTACTGTCCATAGTACAAGCTTTGCTTAGTTTGGGACCAGGTCAATCGGTGTCAAGTGTCCCATGTTTTTTTTGGTACAAAATACAACTTAAATTGTTTGTTTGTTAATTTTAAACTTTACTTAGCCAGCTTATGCAACAATGCAGCTTTATATCCACAAGGCTCCCAGGGTGGGTCGAGCGGAAATAGAACGAATACAAGTACACCGTGTGGCTTTTACCCTACCTCAACACCCTCATGGCATTAGTCAGCTGAAATATCCTGCTGAGATCAGATAGATGCACGCAAGCAAGTACATTTTGTTTTAGGTAATCTTCTAATTTTATTTATTGAACGTTAACATTACAGCATTACATAAATACCATAAGCCGTGGTGGCCTAGTGGTTTGACCTATCGCCTCTCAAGCAGAGGGTCGTGGGTTCAAACCCCGGCTCGCACCTCTGAGTTCTTCGAAATTCATGTGCGGAATTACATTTGAAATTTACCACGAGCTTTGCGGTGAAGGAAAACATCGTGAGGAAACCTGCACAAACCAGCGAAGCGATTCAATGGTGCGTGTGAAGTTCCCAATCCGCACTGGGCCCGCGTGGGAACTATGGCCCAAGCCCTCTTGTTATGAGAGGAGGCCTGTGCCCAGCAGTGGGACGTATATAGGCTGGGATGGATTACATAAATACACCAATGCGCTGTAAAATTCAATAATAATAATTTTATTTTTGTATTTTTATTCGACTGGATGGCAAACGAGCAAGTGCGTTGCCAACCTAGAGGCCTAAGATGGGATACCTCAAGTGCCAGTAATTTCACCGGCTGTCTTACTCTCCACGCCGAAATACAACAGTGTAAGCACTGCTGCTTCACGGCAGGATTAGCGAGCAAGATGGTGGTAGCAATCCGGGCGGACCTGGCACAAGGTCCTACCACCTGCTACTTATGGAATTAGGGATTTTTAACACCACACCCTCCGGCCAGAAGTCGGAGCGCAGGAGCATTTGCTGGTGCTTAGCAGATATTTTAATCTAAACGAGCTGAAATCGTTAACCCTATGAGACTCGAGCGAGATGATGGATAGCTACAGTAGGCTCCCATAATATGCTGGGCTTATATAGTTCCTAAGCCTGAAGAGTAGGTAACTATGCCCCATTTCTCCCCATTTTCTTCATCTTTACGCGATGAATAATGAAAATGTTAACAAAGAAAAGCACAGAACTTGAAGTACTTATTCCTGATGTTCTGTCCATCTGTGAAGACGAAAGTGATAGTAGGTTATGAAACATTTGCAAGCTTCGAATTTCTTTCTTCAGACAGATTTTGGCTATAAGTCAGATCAGATCATTCAAATGAATTAAGTACAATTCCATGGTGTTTCTTGTCATTAATTTCATTTCATTTATGCTGGCTAGACTGATTTTTAGGGTTGCCAGAACGTAGTTTGCTTTACATTACGCTATGGTCCGACTCTACTCTACTTATACAAAGTGTCTCTGCTCTCTGGACAATGACCAAAATTCCGAGTGGGGTTCCTTCTGAGGAATGTTCTAATAATGTACAGTCAAGTGCAAAAATACCGTTATTGCGTCGGAATAAGAGTCTGTGGTACATATTTTTGAAACTTAAATATTTTTACATGTCCCTAAATTATTTTATTTTATAAAGTATTAAATCTAATTAAGTTATTTCACCGAATATTGTGGCGTTTGGTATGAGCCTTTGTTCATAGTTAGAAGTAGGCACAGTCGAGTTCATAATCTTGTGAGCAAACATTTGATCAAAAATATCTGAACACGCTTCTACGCCGTTAACAATAGAGTCGTGTTCAGATATTTATGATAAAATTTTTGCTCACAAATTTATAAACTCGACTGTACCCTAATTAACATGTTCTATTCATTTTTGTCCAGAGAGTAGAGTCGCGTTGTATACACTACCAACTCGCTCTGTAGAGGGCGTTGCAAAGAATTCCGTGACTGGGTCCATATTAAGAAATTGGGACAAATTAAATCCCCCGCTACGCACACATTAGCTAACCCGTGCAAAACAGCTGCACGTGTTATGCATAATTATATTTTCATGCAAATTTCCTTTTCGTGTAAAACAGAATATTCAGCGCATACCGTTATTGCTTAAATTTACATTAACGAAATAAACTGCATTATACGACTGGGTTGTTTCAGGTTTACGTTTGCGGCCATGCACTGAGAAAAAAACAAGCCAAGGGCGCGTCAAGTCACGAAGAGAAGGGTTCCGAACTAATAAGATACTTTGTTGCGGTACAAAACACTAGTTTATCCATAAGTACTAATATTATAAATGCGAAAGTGTGTGTGTTTGTATGCTTATATGTTTGTTCATCTTTTGGCATAGTGATAGTTTATATGAGCTAGAGAGAGTGACACTACTTTTTACCCCGGAAAAATGCACAGTTCCCGAGGAAACAGCGCGCGATAACGAATTACACGCGGGCGAAGCCGCGGGCAAAAGCTAGTATTTGTATATTTTTGCGACAAAACATGTAATAGCTCCATAAACGTGTAACAACTGTCTGTAAATACCATGTTTGAGCAAATAAATGACTGATTAGAGCTGGTTCAAACAAACAAACAACAAACAAATTCTTTATTCACCAAGAATATGGTAGGCAGAATAGATATTATAATAGTAAGTAGTATCACATATTCTGTCGCTATTCATCATCATCATCATCAGCCGGAAGACGTCCACTGCTGGACAAAGGCCTCCCCCTTAGAACGCCACAATGAACGACAACTCGCCACTTGCATCCACCGGTTTCCCGCTACTCTCACGATGTCGTCAGTCCATCTGGTGGGAGGCCTGCCAACGCTTCGTCTTCCGGTTTGTGGTCGCCACTCGAGGACTTTTCTCCCCCAACGGTTATCTGTTCTTCGAGCGATGTGGCCTGCCCATTGCCACTTCAATTTGCATATTTTTCCAGCTATGTCAGTGACTTTAGTTCTTCGACGAATTTCCGTATTCCGGATTCTATCGCGCAAAGAAACTCCAAGCATAGCTCTCTCTATAGCTCGTTGCGTGACTCTGAGCCTCTCTAAGAGGCTCTCTGTCGCTATTGCGGCGTGTAAATATTCAGGTTCTTAAAATTGGGTATTTACTTAAAAACATTTAAATAATTTAAACTCTCGTTCTCACTTGTCGGATGTCGGGCCGGATTTTAATTGGATGTTCCAGTGGCAAAACATTTTATATGAAGCTATTCACACTTGCCCGACACAATTTTCTATAGAAATAACTGACATCCCACACGAAACTTATCCGACACCCGACTTAGGCTCAGAGTTGCTCAGCGAGCTATGGGGAGCTTGGGGTTTCTCTACGGGATCGAATCAGAAATGAGGAGATACGTAGAAGAACTAGGGTCACCGACGTAGCCAAGCGAATTAGCTCGTTGAAGAGGCAATGGGCAGGCCATATAGCACGGATGTTCTCCCGCTTCAGCCGTTGGGGCCGAAAAGTTCTCGAGTGGAGGCCGCGGATCGGCAAGCGCAGCGTAGGACGTCCACCAACAAGATGGACGGATGACCTGGTTAAAGCCGCGGGTTCACGGTAGATGCAGGCCGCTGCCAGCCGAAGCAACTGGAGGTCTATGGGGGAGGCCTATGTCCAATTGTCCAACAGTGGACGTCCTACCGCTGAGATGATAATGATGATGAGTAGGTTTTGCCGTTGTACGGTAAAAAAATTCTAGTTGTTGTTGTTGTTTCATTAAAAAAATATGGCTCTGTCCATCGGGCAATTTTGCCAGTGTCTAGTCCGTTGTACGGTAAAAAATTCTAGAAAACGAAATATGAGAGGTAATGGTGGATGAACGATGACAGCGCGAATAAAAAAATTCACTCAGGTATATTAGAACGCTGTTATATGCTGTCAGTCAGTGTGCAAAGAATGACATGCAATATTGTTTCAAAGTTGTCAATGTAATATCCTTTTAGCCGGCTTTAAAAAAGGAGGTTGTCAATTCGGTGTTTTTTTTTAAATGTTACCTCATAACTCCGTCACTTATGCGAACTGATTTGTTTTTTTTCTTTGGAATGGGAATATTTCCAGTTTTAAATGATTTTTACGTAACGAACTCACGAAGGATCACTAGTAAAATGAGTGTAAAATTTGTGATGCCTTTTTACCCAGTTCTCAATTAATTGCATTCCTATAGGCAGCTTGGCTGCCGAGAATTAAAGTACCGCTTTCCATAATTTTCCTCCTAGATATACCGTATGCCGTAGCTATACAGCTAGTGGTGGCAGAGCAGAACTCCCGACCTGAATTAAAGTACATTTTCCGATAAAACTGGGGCCAGTCAGTCGGAAAATTCACCGATAATGGACCAAAGGATTGACCGCGCTCGCAAATTGAGCACGCAAACGTTTGTCTTTCAGCTAAGCTGAAAATTGCAGACTCGTGACTTAGTGGAGACACACCATGTAGGGCTAAAGACAAGTCTAGATTACCTTACCCTTATTATGGCCTATGGCCTCGCCTCACAAGCAGATCATGGGTTCAAAGCCGCTCGTATGTCGGAGTTTTTAACCCACAACGCAAAAGAGGGGTGTTATAAGTTTGACCGCTATGTGTGTCTGTCTGTCTGTCTGTGGCACCGTAGCTCTTAAACGGGTGACCGATTTCAATGCGGTTTTTTTTTATTTCAAAGTAGGTTTTTTAGCGATGGTTCTTAGACATGTTTAATTAAAATCCGTTTAGCCGTTTTTGAGATATTGAACTTTGAAGTGACAAAGTCGGGGTTTTCCAACTTTTTGTTGGTTAGGTTATTCGAAATTCATGTGCAAAATGAATACATTCTTCAAAATTCACCACGAGTTAACGGTGACGAAACATGGTGAGGAAAGTTGCACAGATTTGCCAAGCTATTCAATGGTGTGTGTGAGGTTCGTAATTTGCATTGAATCCACGTGGAGAATTTCAAAACAAGATAGGTATGTACCTACACTTGGATCATAGATATTTCTTTATGTTAAAAATAAAATATAGATAATGACATTTAAAACAACGATTACTTTTTCATAATCTAAAAAAGACCTTTAATTTTTTTATTTATTTCTGCCCATGATCTTTATGTGATAGGTTTCCTTTTGATCCTTTATTACTGGTCTTTATAGGAAACATATAAGGCTTGCCGAGTATTTTTGAGTACAGTGCGCGTGTTGCAGCAGCCGCCGAGTTGCGTAGCTCCGGGAAGAAGGGCTACGAATTAGTCCGAAACATGTCGAGTTATAAATTTGATTTAGGACGTGAGTTATCCGGTATTATGTCATAAAATAAGAGTGAGTCTCACGGTAGTTTCATGTTAAAAATTAGTTTTTTAAACCCCGACGCAAGAACCGTTTGACTGCTACGTGTGTCTGTCTGTCTGTTTGCTGTGGCACCGTAGCTCTTAAACGGATGGACAGATTTGAATGCGGTGTTTTTATTTGAAACCAGGTTTCCTAGCGATGGTTCTTAGACATGTTTCATCATAATCGGTTCAGCCGTTTTAGAGATATTGAACTTTGAAGTGACAAAGTCAGGGGTTTTCAAACTTTTTATTGGTTAGGTTATGAGTAGGTACAGCACTTAGGCTATTATTCTTCTAATATTGGATTTTACTATTGGTCCATTGTGTTCACTGAACGATAGCTCGGTGTCCATTGTGCCGTCGCAAATTAGATTCCGCCACTAATAGCCCCTGGCCATTGTAGCTCCTGAATTAAATAGATATTAATACATTGCTGAACTTGTTATAGACTATGGTTAATTAATACTAATTGGAAATTGGGTGAGGACCAAATTTTTGGACAAAATTACACTGGCACGTGTCACACCAGAAAAAGACGTTGCACAACAAAATTGTAATAATAGAAGTATGTGTATACACATGGTTTGAAGATGTAGGTTAAAATGTTTTATTTTTTTGGTAATGTTTTAAATTTTCGTAGTTTTCACTCATATTTTTTCGTTTTGTTAAGCGTGTTGTAATAGTTATGATTTTTATATCAAGCATCTTTATTCGGTACTCTTTTAAAAATCAAGTAATATTTTCCAAAGGATTTCGTACTTATTGTGTACGGAATCTTCCAAGTTTAGGTATATTTTATACCTTAGGCTGCTATTTACGCTTAAACTACCTGCTAATAATTCTCAAGCAATCTTAACCATTTTATTATTCCTTGTAAATTTGATATAATAACTACCATCCTGATTTTTTTCATTTTTTTCGACCCTACAGTTTAGATTATAGAGGGAGGAGGACGCTCGACTTTAACGAAAATTTGCATTTTAAAGTTGAATGTTTCGCAAACAGATTACTGAATCAAAAATCGTTTGGAAACTCCCCCATTGTTTTAAAAGACCTATCCAACGATACCCCACACTATAGGAAAAGTCACTTACCTTTTCTTGTAGTACATGGCTTGTGATTGTGGTTCTTTATTTTGGATATGATTTCATGATGTGGTTGCACCATTTACTTTGGTTATAAGGCGAACCAAGAGACCAGTCGAGTCCAGTGGTGTTGCAGATGTTTATGGGCGGTGGTGATCTCTTACCATCAGGAGACCCACTTGCTCGTTTGCCATCCAGTCGAATAAAAAAAAGAACGTTGCATCTGTAAATATTGTGGCGTCGTTTTTCACACACCCAGTAAAATGTATTGTTATTTTCTCGATTTTTTTTGTATACATAACCATTGTAGTTTAATTTGACACCTCCCCTATTTGTTTTCAATATACGTACTTGATTTTCCATGTTAAAACAATAAAC
>NC_133484.1:3924347-3940630 GCF_025370935.1 Choristoneura fumiferana
GAGTAGGTTTTGCCGTTGTACGGTAAAAAAAATGCTAGTTGGTAGTATATTAGAAGCTGTTATATGCTGTCAGTCAGTGTGCAAAGAATGACATGCAATATTGTTTCAAAATTGTCAATGTAATATCCTTTCAGCCGGCTTTTAAAAAAAGGAGGTTGTCAATTCGGTGTTTTTTTTTTTAATGTTACCTCATAACTCCGTCACTTACGAACTGATTTGTTTTTTTTCTTTGGAATGGGAATATTTCCAAATTTAAACGATTTTTACGTATCGAACTCAAGAAGGATCACCAGAATTAAAATGAGTGTAAAATTTGTGGTGCTCTTTACCCAGTTCTCAATTAATTGCATTCCTATAGGCAGCTTGGCTGCCGAGAGAGTTAAAGTACCGCTTTTCATAATTTTCCTCCTAGATATACGTATGCCGTAGCTATACAGCTAGTGGTGGCAGAGCAGAACTCCCGACCTGAATTAAAGTACATTTTCCGATAAAACTGGGGCCAGTCAGTCGGAAAATTCACCGATAATGGACCAAAGGATTGACCGCGCTCGCAAATTGAGCACGCAAACGTTTGTCTTTCAGCTAAGCTGAAAATTGCAGACTCGTGACTTAGTGGAGTCACACCATGTAGGGCTAAAGACAAGTCTAGATTACCTTACCCTTATTATGGCCTATGGCCTCGCCTCACAAGCAGATCATGAATTCAAAGCCGCTCGTATGTCGGAGTTTTTAACCCACAACGAAAAAGAGGGGTGTTGTAAGTTTGACCGCTATGTGTGTCTGTCTGTCTGTCTGTGGCACCGTAGCTCTTAAACGGGTGGACCGATTTCAATGCGGTTTTTTTTTATTTCTAAGTAGGTTTTTAGCGTTGGTTCTTAGACATGTTTAATTAAAATCCGTTTAGCCGTTTTTGAGATATTGAACTTTGAAGTGACAAAGTCGGGGTTTTCCAACTTTTTGTTGGTTAGGTTATTCGAAATTCATGTGCAAAATGAATACATTCTTCAAAATTCACCACGAGTTAACGGTGACGAAACATGGTGAGGAAAGTTGCACAGATTTGCCAAGCTATTCAATGGTGTGTGTGAGGTTCGTAATTTGCATTGAATCCACGTGGAGAATTTCAAAACAAGATAGGTATGTACCATCAGCCAAATATGTGGTCTACCACCCTAAAGCTGATAATCGTTTGCATGTCATAAAACAATAATGCCAGTAGACATGTCTGTCAACTTGAAAGTTCGCCTTTAGCGACATATTCATTTGATAGGAACTTGTTGAAAAATTGGTAGACCACTTATTTGGCTGATGGTACTAACACTTGGATCATAGATATTTCTTTATGTTAAAAATAAAATATAGATAATGACATTTAAAACAACGATTACTTTTTCATAATCTAAAAAAGACCTTTAATTTTTTTATTTATTTCTGCCCAGGATCTTTATGTGATAGGTTTCCTTTTGATCCTTTATTACTGGTCTTTATAGGAAACATATAAGGCTTGCCGAGTATTTTTGAGTACAGTGCGCGTGTTGCAGCAGCCGCCGAGTTGCGTAGCTCCGGGAAGAAGGGCTACGAATTAGTCCGAAACATGTCGAGTTATAAATTTGATTTAGGACGTGAGTTATCCGGTATTATGTCATTAAATAAGAGTGAGTCTCACGGTAGTTTCATGTTAAAACTTATTTTATAAACCCCGACGCAAGAACCGTTTGACTGCTACGTGTGTCTGTCTGTCTGTTTGCTGTGGGACCGAAGCTCTTAAACGGGTGGACAGATTTGAATGCGGTGTTTTTATTTGATGCGATGGTTCTTAGACATGTTTCATCATAATCGGTTCAGCCGTTTTAGAGATATTGAACTTTGAAGTGACAAAGTCAGGGGTTTTCAAACTTTTTATTGGTTAGGTTATGAGTAGGTACAGCACTTAGGCTATTATTCTTCTAATATTGGATTTTACTATTGGTCCATTGTGTTCATTGAACGATAGCTCGGTGTCCATTGTGCTGTCGCAAATTAGATTCCGCCACTAATAGCCCCTGGCCATTGTAGCTCCTGAATTAAATAGATATTAATACATTGCTGAACTTGTTATAGACTATGGTTAATTAATACTAATTGGAAATTGGGTGAGGACCAAATTTTTGGACAAAATTACACTGGCACGTGTCACACCAGGAAAAGACGTTGCACAACAAAATTGTAATAATAGAAGTATGTGTAGTATATACATGGTTTGAAGATGTAGGTTAAAATGTTTTTTTTTTGGTAATGTTTTTTCACTCATATTTTTTCGTTTTGTTAAGCGTGTTGTAATAGTTATGATTTTTCTATCAAGCATCTTTATTCGGTACTCTTTTAAAAATCAAGTAATATTTTCCAAAGGATTTCGTACTTATTGTGTACGGAATCTTCCAAGTTTAGGTATATTTTTTACCTTAGGCTGCTATTTACGCTTAAACTACCTGCTAATAATTCTCAAGCAATCTTAACCATTATAATTTTATTTTTCCTTGTAAATTAATATATACTAACTACCATCCTGAATTTTTAAATTTTTTCGACCAACACAGTTTAGATTATAGAGGAGGAGGACGCTCGACTTTAACGAAAATTTGCATTTTAAAGTTGAATGTTTTGCAAACAGATTACTGAATCAAAAATCGTTTGGAAACTCCCCATTGTTTTAAAAGACCTATCCAACGATACCCCACACTATAGGAAAAGTCACTAACCTTGTACTTAGTGCATTAGGCTTGTGATTGTGGTTCTTCATTTGTTTGGATATGATTTCATGATGTGGGCACCATTTACTTTGGTTAGAAGTCGAACGATGCATCTGTAAATATCGTGGTAGCTTTGTTCACACACACATCCAGTAAAACGTATTGTTTTTTTTCTCGATTTTTTTTCGTATACATAACCATTGTAGTTTAATTTGACACCTCTTTGTTTTCAATATACGTACTTGATTTTCCATGTTTAAAACAATAAACAAACAACACAAATAACAACACTGTCTTTGTCCGCTCATGATTTATTACTCACCGTCAGATTCATCAAAAATAATTATTTGCAATGTACCGTCATGAAGCGCCTGTGACTGTTACAGCATTTTATTGCTATGTGCCATTGACATATATTTCTACGTTACTACATATATATCGATGCTATGTGCCATTTGTACGTTACAATTTTTTAGGATATTTTTTTATGCATTTTGTAATAATGCTAATTAATTATGATGTCTTTTTGTATTTATTCTGTTAAAATTTCTGAATGTGTGTTTTATGCGTATAACTATGCCTAATGAAGATCAGGTATTTGCTATTTCGGTTAAGAGAAATTCTGCCTAACGTAACAATATTATTACATAATTATGATTTTATGCGTTCCAACAGTGAACCGCTAAAGAGAGGCAAGAGGTTATGCCTCTCATTCTCATATCTCTTGCCTCTTCCGTTTTACCTCTGTTTACCTTGCTAGGTAGCCTATATCTGACCACGGGCTGCTAATTAGAAGGAATATATTATATGTTAGTGCCACTGTTTTCCCGCAGCTTCGCTTATGTAAACAATTAAATCTGGCCTTTGAATCGAAATACCGGGCGTTTCACTAAATCCAAACCCATGGAAATATGGAGATAAAAAGTACTTAGCTTATATTGTTATCCCAGACGTCCACCTACATAATAATATCAAATTTAATTCAAATCCGTCCAGCCGTGATAGTGAGAAGAAGAAACAAACACACATACACGAACACACATTAACATTAACTACGAGTAGCTGTTACCCGCGGTAGAATTCTTTTATCGCTATGCTGCGAACTATGCAACTTTCCGGGATAAAAACTATCCTATGTCCTTCCCCGAGACTCAAACTATCAGTATACCAAATTGCATCTAAATTGGTTCATCGGTTTAGACGTAATGAAGTAATAAACAAACAGATTTACAAACTTTCGCATTTATAATTAGAGGGATATTAGTAGGATTTCAACGCACGCAAATCCCTCTCCAATCGAAGAACACACGACGTCATTAAGCCAATAAACTTCTTCGGCAGAGATATCCAACACCGGCTGTAAATCAGACGCGTAATCAATTACCGATCGTCTCGTTGTTAGTTTTCAGAAGTTGTGGCCACCTGTCTGCCTAAACGCCGTTTAATGGTGGCGCGAACCGCGCCCGTCCCGAAGTTTCTGGAAGGACACACGGCGTAGTGTAGCAGCAAACAAGAAGATTTTGCTCAAACTTTTATATCTGTTGCAGGGATATAGACAAAACAGAGATTTCAACAAATCTCATAAGGATCCGACCGAATCACGCAGGATACCTAACAAAATGGCGAATCTATTTTATAATTTTTTGTCTACTTAGAAAAGTCAATTATTTGATCAAGTCCTTGAATCTATTTAGTGAAGTGACTCAACCAGCCAAAAGAGGCATTTCACCAGATTTGTTTATAGTGATTTAATACCTGAAACACGTTAGTGAGTTGAATAAACGAACTCACAAAGACAACTCGTTTTATCGCTTTACTACTCTGTTTTGGCAATTTCCCCACGTCATAGTCAACATAACGGTTGTTTTGTAGAGATGCGCAAAATGTGTCACTTGATTGAAATTACTCATTGATTATGCATTTTTACCTCACGAGATATATACCATCACTCATTTAGTAATTATTTACTGAATCAGGCGTTACTTTGCGGAGGTTCATATCAATGAACTAAACGAATTTCTAGAAGATTTTTGTGTGATTTGTGTGCGTGTTCTTACAGTGAGGTGGAGGAACTGTATGAACACGCATATCTTGCATAAACGTAGCTATCATAAGATCGCGGGTGAGCAAAAAAATTCTTTTAGTTTACTCATTTAGCTCAGTAGACCCTGCGTGTCTGTCAGTGTGCCTGACGTTCATTTGATTTATTTTCATACACTAATCACTTACGGACTTTCTTGGATAAATGGTGTGGTGGTTCCCCCTTGTCTTCGATCGAAGTTCGTATCGTATCGTCCCTCTCACTCTCGTTTTAAATAATAAGCGTCACGGCACGGCAAGACACGAAGTTCGAATTTTGCACTACGTAGTTAAAGGGCCTGGAGGTAGGAGTTAGTTTCGTAATAGACAGCGCTGTTGCTCTCATCAGACCCTTAGTCGCCTTTTATAGCACCCACGGGAAATGATGGGTTTGAAACACCGCATAGACTAATGTTATCAAGGTTCTTCTTAAATTTAAGAGCCTATGCTCCTGTCGGTGGAGTAACCGCCACTCTGCACGCACGGTCTTTGGTTGCCCTGAAAACCAGCGCCATGACTGAAGAAATTCAGACATCGGCATTTGCTGAGTGGCATCCATTTTGGTGCTTTGTTAACTACTGTTACTTTTAGATTAAGATTTCAGCTATTCTATTCTTTAGCCAGCTTTTTGACTTATTGATATGACACGATACCTACTTTCTTCTTTACCTGGTCAAAATAGGTCAAAAATGAGCCCTTATCTTACTTAAAAAGTCTGAAACTCGTTTGTTGTTTTCCACAGTCTGTGTGTCCCCAAAATTCGCACAAGATGGTATGAAGGCATCAGTGAGATTTTAATATTAATCGGAAAAAAACTTGGCCTCTTTTGGCTCACTGGTGGATTACTTTTAGATAAGTAGCTTCCGAGTTTGATCCCTTATTTGTACTTCTCTTTAATTCTATTAGAAGGAGAAAAGTGAAGTAATTTATCGCGTTACGAAGTAAAGTTTCAGAAAATTTTCTTTGAGTATCAAAGATTCGAAAGTCTTGGGTAAAGATAAGCAATAAAAGGCTTACAATGTGGCTAGACTTTACATCTTTACATACATTACTATTCAGAGAAAACGTAAATATATACTCATTTTTAAAGCGACTTCGAATTACATGTTTTAGGGCTTGTTGCACCACTCATAATAACTCTTTTTATCCGGACAAAACAAACAGAGACGGCAACACATGTAATGTGCCACATGTATCAATGAGTGGTGAAACAGACCATTAATATATTGTAATCTTGCTCGCTAATCCTGCCGTGAAGCAGCAGTGCTTGCGTGGAGAGTAAGACAGCCGGTAAAATGACCGGCAATTAAGGTATCCCATCTTAGGCCTCTAGGTTGGCAACGCATCTGCAATACCCCTGGTGTTGCAGATGCTTATGGGCGGTGGTGATCTCTTACCATCAGGAGACCCACTTGCTCGTTTTCCATCCAGTCGAATAAAAAAAATGACTTTTAACATCTCAACGTGAACCTATGACGTTTTGCAAATAAAATACATTCCATTCCATTTAATATTCCTATTACTCGAAGTTTCGACCACGTAAAAGCGGTTGTCTATTGACTACTCGTGACCACGGCTACTGCAATGTGGTCTAAACGTCGAAGTAATTTTAGCAATACAGGGCGACTCCCGAGTCGTGAACAGAAATATTTCGTCACTACTTAAAAAAGCTCGTAGCTCAAAATAAATATTTATTTGAGTGAACTTTATGAACATTACGTCAAGTCAAGGTTCAATTTTGTGGACATATTGATTTTAGATACGAGAAAGTAGTGATAATTTTTTTCATCACACTCGTAAAAGCCTATATAAATTTCTTTGATTAGAGAAAATACTTTTCTCAAAAATGTCCGTAAAAGTGACATTATTCTTTACATAACTATCAGAAAGTGAAGTGCATAGTTTTATGGTCAGCGAAAAATTAAAAAGATAAAAAAAATTGCAGGCGCGCTAGCTCGACAATAATAAATTAGCGCGCCTGCAATCAGTCACAACTTTTTTTTAAGTTAAAAAGGCATGGAAATGTTGGCACAAGTCGTATACAGCCAAATCTAATGGCGGTATCAGATATTTTGTTGGAACTTCGTACTTTTTTTATTGGTCTGAAACAGCTTGTGGTGTTTTCGGTAGAAAAATACAGCTGCAGTTTATTTTTAATGAAAAAGGCGGGAAAGCATAAGAAAAATAATTGGAATAAAGTAAATGTTATGATATATTTTGAGAAAAAGTTCAGTCTATTTCAGAATTATTCATCATTTTTGAGAAAAGCTTTATATTAGTCTCGGCTGGAATAGCAATTGCTGGCTTCGTATTAGTTAAACGGACTCGCAAGCTCGTCCGTTTAATATTCATATTCAGCCTGCAATTGGATACTTCCAGGCCACGACAATAATCTACTATTATCTATAACAGCTAGATTCCGTAAACACTGTCACTTAACTCCTTTTATATAAAGTTGCTCGGTAATTAAATTAATCAAACCTCACCGAAAAGCGCCCAAATGAATTGGCACAAAGCATAAAAGCTCTTTTGTTTAGTATTAATTCCATCAAATGTTGGGCCGTGTTTTATGTTTTTTCAATACCCGTAACCCACTTTTAGTTGAAAACAACGAGTGAGTTTGAACCCGATTCTGTTTTTGGTAAACAGCTTAGCGGTGGACCTCGACCGCAACATTATATTAGTAAGGATCATGACCACTATTTGCTAAGTAAGCATTTGGACTTGATTCGTTTTAATGATTATTACTTCATTATGAGTGTAAATTAGGGTGGAGCGATTTTTTTTTAATTTATTTCTAATGCTGTATAGTGCTAAAAAGTTGCGATTTCTTCAAAGGTTTATAAAAAAATAATATTCAAACCTACTTTGAGCCCTCTACTGTCATTCAAAGATTAAAAAAAAACTGTTATGTTAAATTCCGTAAAATATTTCTATTTATTTGGTCTTAAACCGAGTTTAGCTCGACATGTTTCGGGCTATTTCGTAGCCCTTCTTCTCAGGAGCACGCGACTCGGCGGCTGACGCAACACGCACACTACGCGCAACCGCTCTGTACCCCTAGTGTAAGTTTTCGGTTAAAAAATACGTCTCGATCGCGTTCGCGTAAAATCTCAAGTTGTATGGAAACACGAACATCTCAAACGTTCCACTAGAGGCGCTGTTCGTGTTTCCATACAAATTGAGATTTTAACGCGAACGCGATCGAGACGTATTTTGTAACCGAAAACTTACACTAAGGGCACTGCTCGCACGACTGCCCGACGAAACTCGTCGAAATAGCCCGAAACATGTCCAGCTAAACTCGGTTTAAGACGTGAGTTATCCGTTACAATATCATTTAATATGAGTTTGCAAATAAACGACGGATAAAACGTAGTATAATAGTAACCCTTACAAAATACTTCAACAAAATCTTGCACCGTATGCGGCGACCATAATTCCAAACGAGTCAGGAATAAACCACACATAAAGGTATAAAATAAGAATTGGACCAGGCGGGGCCGTAAAATTTATGGCAATCATAACAAAAGTAAGGGGGCGTAGGAGTAAATATACCGCAGATACTGAACTCGGGAATCACTGAATTTGCTCACCAGAACTACTTACTATACTTCGACAAGGTAGTGTGTGACACTCTGTAGAATCCTGTGACAGTCGCAGGGAGCCTCTGCTACCCAATCTATTTTTTTATATTTGTGGCAAATGCTGGCTGCGACAGGGTTAGAACCCTGTTAGTGTCCTGAGTGTTGCGCACGAGCTTGTCAAGTTATAAACGTCAAATGTTTTTCTGTTTGGTTTTTCTCCATTATTATTCGCTTGAGTATATTTAAATTCTTTGAAATCATTCCAAATCTCACACACGATTGTAAACATACCACACATAACATCTTACAGAAGAAAAATTCTCTATATTCATTATGAAATTTTGATTTAAGTAAGTACATGTACATTGCTGTTTGCCAGTCTTATTTTAAGAGTTGCTAAGACTTGATTATCGGACTCTACACGCAATACGATTGGCAGGTGGCACTGCAAGCAACACCTGCTAATTTTTTTTTATAGAGCGCTTAACGTCAAACTGTAACTTAAGTATAGCCAGCTAGGATTAATAGGCATAAAGTAGTGGATATAACAAATGACGCTTCTTTTCGATATCTAGTCATGGCAAGTCCCAAGGGTTGTTTTATTGTCTCCGATGCCACCGTTCAAGATTTATATATTATGAGAGCGTAAATAAATTGTCGCGATTTTTAAGGGCCATAACTACTAGAAGGTCCGGAAGAGCTTTGTGACCTTATTGCTATCTTCTATTGGTTGCCTAATTGAAAACCTTCAGCAGAATAAGATAGCGCGAGAGACTTGAGCGTATTTGGTAGTAGATGGGTAAAATGTAAACGTTTTCTCTGTTTTTGCGTGTGTTAACCAATGTGTGGAAAACGCCCGCCGTCGAACGTTGTAAAGGCTGGGTAGTGCAGTTTGTATTATACAGTACATAGAAAAAAATATTTTTATGATTTATCAAGATTTTTAGCCGGGTCCGGAACCGACACATCACAGACAAAACAAAGAAACTTATAGAAAGCGGTCAAAAATAGATCAAAAAAATCTCAAAATGGTGTAAATTTTCAATTACGTCAGTCTTGTATTAGAGGTGCGAACTGTAGCATGTGAAGACAACAATACGACATTTTAATTGGAGACCCAAAATAGTTTTCAAATGGGTCACTTAATGGCCGTGATCCCTGATCATATTCATTTGTTTCCGCGTCAAACGTTCCTGTACCTAATACAAAAAATGTTCCGATAAAGACGTCCCACCGTTAACATCCAAGCATTAAGTGGTTGTAAGCACCCCCCGTTTCTTAGAGACGTTTTTCATTTGAAGAAAAGACGGGCTTTTTTATTAGAAAAGTTTCCGCTTACTTTCAATATTTCAAACCGTTTTCGTCGCATATTGAATTCTCGGGAGCAGTGCGTTCATACGTTACTTTTCAAGGCTGTTGGCGAAGTGACGATATTGTTTTGTTGAGTTTCATTTCGTCCTTAAGTGTTTTTAGAATACTAACTGAGGAGGAAGGTTATAAATTTTAAAAAGGTTTGGTTTAAAATTCATGTAGTAAGGTGAAATAGTTTGTCATGTTATAATATGCAAATAAAGAAATACCTATGAATGTATTATGTACGTACATCTTTAAAGGGAAAACAATGCTACTACTTAGGATTGTCTACTGGAACCTTTTAATTATCGATTTCACTCTGATTTCCTTGACTTGATTGTTTTGATGGGATGTCAACATGACATTAGTAGCACGAAGTTTCGATCCTGGTAGTTACAGTCGAAGGCATAAATGTCTATACAACCCTAGTGTCATATACCGGGTGTGGCCTTAATGCGAGCAAAAAATTAAAGCATTAAACTGAACAACATTAGTCCAGCGACTTTTAAATATAATGGAGTCTTTAGATTTTCCCTTTTTAATAAAAATTAAATACTGCTATCAATGTACGCCATCCTAGCACACAACTGACATCGCCCTACAAACAACAAGCATATTGCTTTACATTGCTTCTTCGCATAAACTTAAAAGTGTAATAAAAATTAAGATTCTAACTATTTTTAAAAATCGTTGAACTAATGTTGTTCAGTTTGACGAGGAGGATCTATGTTTTCATTTTTTGCTCGTATTACAGGCCACACCCAGTATGAATAGATTTGTTCGACTGTATAAGTACATTAAATATTTTGTTCTGGATAGAAAAATTTAATGAAACAAGACTTCATTTTGATTTGAGAGCAACACGACCTTTCACCATGCTATCAGAACATAGTAACATGGTGAAGGGTTGCTTTGAGGATGAACTCTGGTTGAGTTCGAAACACGTCAGCATAATGTGTTAGCGGAGATAGTTAGGTTTGTGTGTGTTCTTACAGTGGGCAGGACTTTTGCTGCATAGACGTAGCTATCATACTTAAGGTCGCGGGTGAGCAAAGTCATTGTTTAGGTACTATAGTTCATTCTAAATCGAGCTTGTCTAAATTGAATTCCTGGGGAATAGTGATAAAGAATTCGACACAAAGAAAGTCAAGCGAAATATCTTTAGCATAAATCGTAAGTCCTTTGATCCTTGGTATTTCCGCCTTATTACGAGTTACAGCGAACTTAAGATCTCAATTAATACCCGCACAAAATCTGCCAACGCGATGCCTTCAACGTTTTCACTTAGCCATCGCCATAACCACATCACATAATATTTCGGCGCAAACATTTCGAATTAGTGTTGCCGATCAAGAGTTGACTATCGATAGTATATTGATAATTCATCGACAGCTGTTTGATAGCAAAAGTATCAAATATAGAAACTACAACATTCTGCAACGCGCTATTGAAATTTTTTAACTCGTTTTCTTAAATACAACGTCCCTTCCGACGCTCTCCCTTCAAGCTTTCGGTTCCCAGGCATATAACATCTGTATGAACCTGACCCTAAGTAAAATGTACGCAGTGTGGGGTCATTTTAGATTGAATTACTTAAAAAAAATGTTTCTCGGAATTTTCTTACTGATTGTCTTAAAACAGCTACCTTCGTACGAAATTTCAAGTGTCTAGAACAACCGGAAGTACCTTAGAGGTTTTGTATGGTAACATCTTTTAAATGACTATATGTTTTGACTGCGTGGACTTGGAAGTTTGATTTTTTACATCCACTCGTTTCTGAATACCCTGGCAAACTGATGGGACTGGCAAAAACTAATCTCCTGAACCCTTAGGTTCCGTTTTTGCCGACTGAGGTATGCGACTCTTTAGCATAAGCGCATGTGTGTATGTGTACCCCGTATGTCTCACTCAGTTTCGTGGTGACGCTACGCACCAACAGCTCGCCGCAAGCCGCGCTAGTATTTAAACTATCGAGTGTAAAACTATCGACTGTAAAGCTATCGAGTGTAAAACTATCGAGTGTAAAACTATCGAATGTAAAACTATCGAGTGAAAAAAACAATCGAGTGTAAAACTATCGAGTGTAAAACTATCGAGTGTAAAACTATCGAGTGTAAAACTATCGAGTGAAAAAAACAATCGAGTGTAAAACTATCGAGTGTAAAACTATCGATAGTGTAGTAACACTAGTTAGCGAGCGAAATAATTTACGGGGTATTCGTCGTGGTTCACCGCAAAAACTTTCCCTAATGAGTTTAAGTTCGCTTCTTATTGGCAAGAAACTTGTTTCAATTTATGGCTGAGTTGATTCAGTCCGTTTAATACGCACTCAGAAGTCGTGAGTAGGACATCATAATTGGAGGACGGATCAATGACGCTCTTTGGGCATCAATTTTATTAAGCAGCGTTACTATTTCAGGAATTCTTCTGTCATGAGGTCTTCTTCGATCACGGGGGGGTCACGGGACTCAAGGGTTCTTTTATCAGCGTTTATTTAAGCATGTACAGATGTAGTAAATAATGTTTTGCCATCGTATATTTACGGAAAACTTCGTATTTATCTTCAGTAAACCTCAATAAGCTAATTGAGAAAGCAAGACTTAAATACGAACTTATCCGACGATATTCGATGAAAAAACATTGTTCAATAGATCTGTACCTAATCGAATAACTGGAATGTACACATAATGCAAGATGGAAAAAATTAATGGGCTCGGGAGGGAAACTGCCTTAAATCCTTTTAAAGGAAACATTCTTTTTTTTAAAGAGATTTAAAACTGCGTTCAAAGATTTCTAAGCTAAAAGAAAAGAGCGTTTAAAGTATCTTTTTACTATGTTTATGTTTAAGCAAAAAAAGAATTCAAATTGAAACTCGGTCGCCTAGCCACAAAAACATTAATATTGTGTTGGGTCGTATTTTTCGAACAATGCTTTTGAAAAGTTAGTATGTAGTAATTCAATTTTTCAAGGCATAAAAATATGAACTGTTAAATATTTTACTCTATACGACGTCCTGTAGCGACGTGCCAACGCAGTGTATGGTTCCGTAATCGTTCGATAATAACTAGATTATTTAAGACTAACTCGAGTGGAGAGTGTTCCGTACAATGAAATCTTCTTACTATCATAAACTCGAAAGTTTGAGTGGATGGATGTTTGGATATTTGTTACTCTTTCACTCAAAAACTACTGAACGTATTTGCATGAAATTTGGCATACAGGTAATACATGGCCTGGATTGACATATAGGCTACTTTTTATCCCGAAATAATGTATGGTTCCTGTGGGATCAAAAAGGTTTAAGCTACATACTAATTCTGCGCGAGCGAAGCCGCGGGCAAAAGCTAGTATTTTATATATATATATATATATATATATATATATATATATATATATATATATATATATATATATATATATATATTTTAAAAATTGGATCCCTCCAATTTAAACAACACATTTTTATTAGTTTTTCTTTATTCTAAGCGTGCATCGCTTGATCATACTTCGCACAAACAATGGGCGTTGCCTATATGGCATGTCGCACAGTCATGCATCGGCTAGTCGCGTGTCTCACAAACGATACTTCGACCGAGGCGCTACTATACGAAACTCGAAAATCGAAGTTCGTTTCGCACCGTCCCTTTCACTCGCGTATTAAATGACATAAGCGTCAGCGGGACGGCAACATACGAAGTTCGAGTTTTGCACTTCGTAGTATTATGCAGAGCTAAGGGCTACTACGAAACTCTAAACTCGAAGTTCGTATCGTACCGTCCCTCTCGCTCTCGTATTAAATAGTATAAATGTCAGAGGGACCGAACGACATACGAACTTCGAGTTTCGTAGTAGCCCTGCTGGTCACATTAACTGTACAGGTGGAAAATGCATGCAAGTTATAAGTAACACTAAAACTATAACATAACTATACTATACTATATTATACTATTCGATGTTATTTTTATTCTTTCCATCTAATGTATTTTTATGTGTATCGAATATGTATAAATAAATGTTTCTCTCTCTCTCTCTCTCTCTCTCTAAAACGTAAGTTTTTTGCCTAAATTATTACGCGTTCTTTTTTCTCACTCTATAAACTAGGTATGAGAATATACGCTATTATGTCCAAGTCATAAGTTACGGCGGGCGGGACACATCGCTTGCAGGAACAAAGGCCAGCACTATCTCAAGAGGCGACTGCGTGACGAGGACCCAAGTGTGGCCATCGTACATGCAATTGGGATTGTCTAAAAATGACCAATGCTTTTGTTTCGACCAATCTTTTTTCATTATAAACCACGATTTATTCAATTTTAATTTAGTAGCTTTGAATTTTCTTTTCTATATTTACAGGGTAAAAATACCATCATATTATGTAGTTAGCGATATGTAGTAAACATAATCGTTCTTTGCGCCGTCGTGTAAGAAGAAAAACTTTACCGACAAGGCGGTTATAATTTTGTACAAGTACGACACAACACGGACAGTACAAGGACGTTGTAGCAATTATAAAGCCTCCTGCTTAGAATTGAATTACTTACTTGACGAGATGCTGCATAAAATGGGTCAGCATTTCCGGAGTGGTACAAAAACAAGCTTTCAGTCTCTCAAAGGGCCGGCAAAGCACCTGCAGCCCTCGTGTTGCAGGTGTCTATGGGCGATGATGATTGCTTCTCATCAGGTGACCCGTATGTTCGTTTGCTCCCTTTTATAATATATAAAAATAGTAAATACAGAAAATTATATAGAAATGAAACTTAATCTTCCAAATTTACTCGTACAAAAATCTCGTATCATGGTGTTTGTGGTCGCACTCCTCTGAAACTGCTCAACCGATTTAAGTATGAAATATTTTTTGTATATTTGATAGATATGCGAATAGGTCATAAAGTATTTTTCACCCTCCTACCCCAACTCCCGAATTTAATTGCAATTTTGGTATTTTTCTATGAACAATATCCAAATAAATTAACAAGTTTGCCGGGTCAGTTACATAGTTTATTATAAAAATATTTCCTAGGAACATATAAATTAGGAAAATATGATGATTATATTACAATTCCGCGAACCGGAAGACGAAGCATTGGCAGGCCTCGTGGACTGACGACACCGTGAGACTTGCGGGCAACGTGGATGCAGGTGGCGAGTTGTCGTTCATTGTGGCGTTCTAAGGGGGAGGCCTTTGTTCAGCAGTGGACGTCTTCCGGCTGGTGATGATGATGATATTGCAATTTATGTTAAATACGACTCATTTAGAAATTCTAGGGCACAAAAGGGAAAACAACATCATTAGCGATGCCACATGCATTAGTACCACGTTCGAGGTAGTAATAACCTCCGTGTCCCCAGTCGGTTCCCCATGAGTTTTTGATTATCCAATAAGGGACTCGTGTTCCATCATCATCTGAAAAAAAAAAATGTTTTTGGCGTTCTGTACCTCAGTCAGTAAAAACAAAATTGTTGTAGAGGCTGGAAAGTAAGTAATAGATGAATGAGTTAGTTTGAAGACTGACCTTAGGGGAGGCTTTCGATAATAAAAGTTCATTTATTGCACTTTTGGCCGAGACTGCGAGGAAATAAAAAATATTTATCACAAAAAAAAATCTAAAGAATGGGTTGCTCCTGCCAATTTTAGTTTTCGGGTGACACTCTTTCTCGGCCCGGATAATACCAACATGGAAATACCGACCCTGTTTTTGTGTACACGCCCATAGCAACTGACAGGAGCTTCCATGGGCGTGTTGACGAAAATTGGAAGCGAAAAACAAGAGTGTCACCCAGTTTTTCTTTTGTGACATTTTTTTTTAAATGACTCCGCTCTTAGTGTCCAGTGCCTGTGGCGTTTTTTCATACTGAAAAAAATGAACTCCAAAAATTCTACATGAAAAAATACGAGAAGGTTGAATCATGTTCATGTGCTGAACACTAGACTTATTTTTTACCTTCTAGTTTTATTAAAAAAATATTTATGCAGTCGGGTTTTAGATTTTTTATTTTAAATTTTTACCTGTGTGAATATCATAGCCGACAATCAGAACCGCATGGTTTAGACTACCAACGTCATTTGGGCACGAACGCGGAGTTGGTCGTCCAAAGGGTTTTTGTAAAAGTTATAATTTACCATCGTAGCATCATTAATAGCTGCAAAAGAATAGTTTCTACTGGCTTAAAGGGCTAGGATAGACCTGAAGCTTCATGTACAGGCGAAAGCATAGGTAAATATTTGTTCAGCCATAGCGTCAAACATTATGTAAGTATGCATCGACCGTATGGTTAGTGCATTTAGGTGTATAGACATTTTGACGTCTAATACATATATAATATCATTATATTATACTAAAATGATCTGAACTGTACTTTAGCTCTGACGTTTAAAACTATTGTCATTTTTTTTTCAGAACTTAGCTAAGAACCACCTCTATTTTAAAAAAAGAACTTGAATTGAAGACGTGAGTTATCAGGAGGGTCAAAATATTTAATAAAAAAAATTAAAAAAAAGAACATTAAAATTGATCCATCGATACAAGTTTTGAGG
>NC_133484.1:3947412-3984027 GCF_025370935.1 Choristoneura fumiferana
AGAACTTGTAGGTAGAAAATTCGGATTTAGCGAGTATTTCAATAAAAAATGGAATAAATTACTGAGTATATTATAATGGCGTTGCGAAGTAAACATGTCAAAGTCATACACATCAAAGTTGGCGTGAGTGTCACGTCATCACGTGTCACAGGTTTGCATTTCGTTCTCCATTGTGACCTTTTAAGGCCCCACACACGGTACGATTCGTCGATTTTCATCAGATCGATCGTACAGACGGATCGTACCTTATATGGGGCCCTTTAGGTCTAATTTCTTTGATTATGAGACAGACATACATAGTCGGTCCAAAGTTCTGTCACTGGCACATTATTTTTAAATTTAAAAACATGATTTTAAGAAAAATTTGATTGAATTCCATTTTTGAATGTTTGTCAATTATTTTAAAACAATAAACAGTCATTCGCTGCAATTTCTCACGATGGAGTGGACGTTGAAAGAAAACCGAATAGCTGTTTTAGCATTGCACCGCTGTGGGCACTCGCCAAGTACATTTTCAAGTTGCTCAAAAATGTAAATATAACGCTTAGGTTTGTGTACCGTACGATTGACAGGTAAATGAAGTCTCCGTGTTGAGGACAAGAAAAGAATTGGCCGGCCTCGCTCCGTACAAACACCAGCAGTGATCAAAGCGATCAAGCACGCATAGCAAGAAATCCTGTCCGAAAACAGTGATGGCTTTGCAGATGGGTGTCAGTAGAAAACCGTCAAAAAGGTTTTAAACGAAGATCTTAGTCTGCGAGCATACAAAAAATAGAGTGGGCACTTACTTAATGCCCGTCTAAAAACAATAAGGTTTAAAGATCCCGGAGTTGTTAAAGCGGTACGCGAAAAATCGACACCGTGATATCCTCTTTACAGACGAAAAGATTTTCGATATTGAAGAGAAGTACAATAAACATAATGATAGAGTGTACGCTAGGAGCTCTGAAGAGTATTCTCTGATCTTATTACAGGTCAAAATCAGTGCGAAAGTGTACCAAGAGACGGTTTTGGATAAGCATGTCAAAGATCTGCCCAACACGCTATTTTCAGGTCATAATTTTGTGTTCCAGCAGGATTCTGCGCCAGCACACAAAGCCAAGACCACTCAAGCCTGGTTTGGCCGTCAAAAAATCGACTTTATAAGACACGAAGATTGGCCTTCCTCCAGTCCGAACCTTAATCTCTGGACTTTAAAATTTGGCAGGTCTTAGAGGGGAAGGTCTGTGCAAACCCCATAAAAATTTGGAGAGCCTGAAGTCATCTTTAAGAAAAGCAGTCGCTGAAATAGACATGAAATGGTGCGTGCTGCGATAGACGACTGGCTGCGCCGATTAAGGGCCTGTATTAAAAACAAAGAAGTCATTTTGAATAATTTTAAGTACTTAAATTTATTTTTTATTAAATGTACTTTAAATTGGTATATAATTTATTAAAACTGATTGGTACTTTTGTTTTTATCATTATTTTCATTTTGTGACAGAACTTTGGGACTGACTACGTAGTTATTTGGGCAAATAAGATTTAGGAGAAATATCAACTGGTGAAATACCGATACGTAGGTTAGCCGTTAAAGCGTTTGTGATAATAATTAAGGCTGGGAATATACGTCAGATTTTTCGATAAGTACGACAGTCTTTACTGGCAAAATTTTTTCAAACAATTATTATGAGTCTACATTTTACCCGAGCGAAGCCGGGTTTTCATCTAGTATATTAATAATTTCGTCCAGGGGTACGGTAGACTCGAACGAAATGCACATCAAATTGAAGAGCGTAAAAAATTAGTCGATCCGAGTCGACAACATATATCCGCAAAATTCGGATTATGGAGAATTTCGTTAAATTCTAATGGCACTGACAAACAAACCGCAGTCGCCATCTTGGGTAGTTAATAAACGTTCCGTTTCATACTAGCTAGCTCTTAGATACGGCTCGCCTTCAACACATCGCGTGCGTCACGCCAAAAAGTATCCATTACAAAGAACTGTGACTCATGTGACTGTGTAAAACGAAACGTCTTGCCGGAAAACTTGAATGGATCTTATCAAAACTCAAAACTATCACCGACTACCTTCAACTATAACTATTCAGTTGTTGACGTTTGTTCCGAGTCGAGAACTTGTAGGTAGAAAATTCGGATTTAGCGAGTATTTTCAATAAAAAATGGAATAAATTACTGAGTATATATAATGGCGTTGCGAAGTAAACATGTCAAGTCATCACATCAAAGTGGCGTGAGTGTCACGTCATCACGTGTCACAGGTTTGCATTTCGTTCTCCATTGTGACCTTTTAAGGGCCCACACACGGTACGATTCGTCGATTTTCATCAGATCGATCGTACAGACGGATCGTACCTTATATGGGGCCCTTTAGGTCTAATTTCTTTGATTATGAGACAGACATACGTAGTCGATCCCAAAGTTCTGTTACTGGCACATTATTTTTAATTTAAAACATATTTTTTAAGAAAATTGATTGAATTCCATTTTTGAATGTTTGTCAATTATTTTAAAACAATAAACAGTCATTCGCTGCAATTTCTCACGATGGAGTGGACGTTGAAAGAAAACCGAATAGCTGTTTTAGCATTGCACCGCTGTGGGCACTCGCCAAGTACCATTTTCAAGTTGCTCAAAAATGTAAATATAACGCTTAGTTTGTGTACCGTACGATTGACAGGTACAATGAAGTCTCCAGTGTTGAGGACAAGAAAGAATTGGCCGGCCTCGCTCCGTACAAACACCAGCAGTGATCAAAGCGATCAAGGCACGCATAGCAAGAAATCCTGTCCGAAAACAGTTGATGGCTTTGCAGATGGGTGTCAGTAGAAAAACCGTCAAAAAGGTTTTAAACGAAGATCTTAGTCTGCGAGCATACAAAAAATAGAGTGGGCACTTACTTAATGCCCGTCTAAAAACAATAAGGTTTAAAAGATCCCGGAAGTTGTTAAAGCGGTACGCGAAAAATCGACACCGTGATATCCTCTTTACAGACGAAAAGATTTTCGATATTGAAGAGAAGTACAATAAACATAATGATAGAGTGTACGCTAGGGAGCTCTGAAGAGTATTCTCTGATCTTATTACGGGCCAACTGAGGTTCATTTTTGCGAAAAAGGGGTCAAAATCAGTGCGAAAGTGTACCAAGAGACGTTTTGGATAAGCATGTCAAAGATCTGCCCAACACGCTATTTTCAGGTCATCATTTTGTGTTCCAGCAGGATTCTGCGCCAGCACACAAAGCCAAGACCACTCAAGCCTGGTTAGGCCGTTTAAAAAATCGACTTTATAAGACACGAAGATTGGCCTTCCTCCAGTCCGAACCTTAATCCTCTGGACTTAAAATTTGGCAGTCTTAGAGGGAAGGTCTGTGCTAAACCCCATAAAAATTTGAGCCTGATCATCTTTAAGAAAAGCAGTCGCTGAAATAGACATGAAAATGGTGCGTGCTGCGATAGACGACTGGCTGCGCCGATTAAGGGCCTGTATTAAAAACAAAGGAAGTCATTTTGAATAATTTTAAGTACTTAAATTTATTTTTTATTAAATGTACTTTAAATTGGTATATAATTTATAAAAACTGATTGGTACTTTTGTTTTATCATTATTTTCATTTGTGACAGAACTTTGGGACTGACGACGTAGTTATTTGGGCAAATAAGATTTAGGAGAAATATCTACTGGTGAAATACCGATACGTAGGTTAGCCGTTAAAGTGTTTGTGATAATAATTAAGGCTGGAATATACGTCAGATTTTTCGATAAGTACGACAGTCTTTACTGGCAAAATTTTTTTTCAAACTATTTATTATGAGTCTACATTTTACCCGAGCGAAGCCGGGTTTTCATCTAGTGTTTAATTATTTTCGTGACACTCATTTAACGTAGCGGTAACGTAACAGTGCTTGACGTCATTATGCAACCGTCACGTGCTCCTTATACCTACTAGTCACAGATAAAATATCTCGCCACAAGATAGGACTGTTTCCAATTCATCTTATTACATGTCTAAGTATGGCCTGAAGTGCCTCTTAAAATAATCTGTTGGTTTTTTGATAATCGAGATAAAACTTTTTATCTAAGTTTTTTCCGGCAAATGTAACGTGGAAGCTGGGTAGACTATTAGTATAAAATAAAGATGTTTGGAATTTTCATGTATATCAGAACATAATACCTAAGTACTTTGTTTATTAGTCAGGCGCTTCTTATCGAATCCTCTTTGGATATCCTCACGCGATGTTACCTTTATATTTAAATATATCTATTTCTACTAATGATGAAAAAACTGACATACCCCATTTCTCGGTATTTAACACTAAAAGGCCGTTGCGAAGTAAAAACTGAGTTGACACATTGACACAGCTCTGAGTGTCTTAAGTATTGATATACGACATTTTTTTTAACTGAAAAAGTTTTTGGGTGCGCCAGAGGGGATTCAGACCCGCACCTCTTGGCTATACGAGCTAAATATGCTAGCAACTTTACCACGTCACCCCCAACCCAGTTATATCCGAGAACACTAGTGGTACTATGGTGCCGTCTATCGCCGCGACTAATCAAATCATTTTTTTTTTATTAAAAAGGCGAGAAATGTGATGTACTTACCACTTCTGAGGTGAAAAAAAAAACAAGTGACGTGATTTTTAATCAATCAATAAGATTTACTAAACCTAGAAACACACTGACGGCGGAGCGGTGCGGTGCGGTGCGGAGGCGGTGCCGGTTGTAATATTCAAGCTAACGTGAAAGAAGGCACACAGAATACCTCGCCACGCTTATTTCCGGCGCGGTATTCTGTTTGCCCTCTTTCATGTTAGCTCGAATATTACAACCGGTAGCGCCCCGCCACCGCTCTCTGTGTGTTTCAAATAGGTTACCTAAAGTAGTGTTTACAGCATATGGCAACCATACTTAAAATTTCAATACGCCGTATTTCATGCTTATGAATGACACATACAACAAATAGCAGAGTTTAAACTTCACTAGTTTTTATTCTTTAGGTATGACAAATTACAGTTTATTTAATGTCGTCAGTCGTCCCGGCACAGTTTATGGAATACAGTGGAATTTATGCCATACGTTGGGCTATTATTAACTAGAAGGAAATGTAAGCCATTTATAGGAATTAATATGGCCCGGCTTGGGCATGAAACGTTAATATTCATGACGGTTATATTATTAGAAATATATAGGATTATAGTCTGAGTCGCAAAGATGAACATTTTCTCAATCTCTAAACATATAATGTGCTTTCAATAGATCCAAAGCAAGTAGATATAATTGCAATCCATCGATAATCGTCTTTGAGGCTTGTTCTATGATTGTTGTTCTAATATGTTTACCTACTTTGATCGTTTTATTTCAGCAATAAACTTTAATAAAAGTTTAAATCACAAAAAGTCCATTGATATTTAAGTATTATTAAAATAATCGATAAATCACTTTCAAAACTTGGATTTTTTTACTTCCCGATATTCGTAAGTATTGACTTAAGTATTTTGACCTTTTTCCAGTTACGAATATTTTATCCAAATTAGATTATTGAAAATAGAAAATCATTGAAAAAAACCAGAAAAACTTGAAATCGAACTCGGTTCCGGGTCATTCCGTCATGCGTGCTTCAATATACACCAACCCAAGCGTTGATTGGTAGGTACGGCGAAATTTTTCAGTGTATTCTCGGAACTTTACTTTTCATACTTTACAAATCTTTTTGTCGCCAAAGTGCATGTCTGTATATCAATGCACAAAAAATTAAATAATCAATACAAACAAACAGCCTGACTTATGCAAATGTTGACCTACTTACCGTAGGTATATATTTGTAGATTATCGATTATTTTCCTTTTAGATCGCCATAGGCATATTATTATCTACATTATTCTCTTGGATGAAGTAAAATTCGATGAGATTACAAACTCCTGGAACGGAAGGTACCTATCTCATGGTTTTCAAAGACCTCCGCAACGCCTACGGTTAATCCGGTTCCGCGGGGAGCATAAACATGTTTCGCGGGTGTGAACTGAACATGAGAATTTCGTGGACGGAAATTTTACAACAAGCTCGAATCATTTCTTCATTTTAGATGATTCTATTGAATACATCTAACTCAAAATTTGAAACATACGTACGTTTCCGTAACGAAAAATGTATATAGTCGTCGCCATATATTTGTCGTTGCGTAGACAAATAATTAAAAAATAAAACCCCCAAGCCGCTGCCATGTCTGTGGCCCTTGTTGAAAGCAGAGATAAAGTCAGGGTCACCAACCTTCGGTTATGATTGTAAGAATAACCTAATACTATTCAAGAAGAGAGCTTCTTTCATCGTTCGGTCCTACAAAGCATTCTTTTTTTTCATGTTTGTTCATTTTATGACCGAGGCTTTTATACATGCAGATGAATAAACCCATTGATAACATCATGTTCATGTTTGCTTGCAGAAGATTAGCCTCCTTGCAAATAGTCTCGTAGGTTTAGAGGGCAATCTCGACCTCCCTTGCTTGATTCATCGAGATGAAACCAAAAGTACTACCTGGTAACGGGGCGAAGCGATACGAAATATTGAGAAAACAGATTAATGAGTACTAAAGTCTGGAAACACTACCCAAATACTTTCTGGCTAAGCAGTAACTAAGGCTTCCTTGCATTATATTTCTCAATAGTAGGATTAGCTTTTTCTCTTTAATTAGGTGCAAGCAAAAAACTTGTGGTAAATAAAGACCGCGATATTATTAAACGAATCTCTGGTCTGTCTTTCCCGGAAGTATTTTAATGACTTACTTGTTGAACGTAGTTTATAGCATACAATCGTACCTGCAGGGCTACTACGAAACTCGAAACTCTAAGTTTGTGTCATGCGGTCCCTCTGACACTTAGGGTCGATTTCACCAACGTAGTATAAGTCTTATTCTAAGAATAAATCGTTAATTACTCGAGAGTAAGCCCATTTTACGTTTCACCAACATTTAACCTAAGGATAAAATCTCTATACTAGAGTAAACTCTTATACCGCCGATTTCGGCCGGGTAAACTGTTATTCGTAGATTAGTACTGTCACTGTTAAGTCAATTCTTAGACAATCTTAAAAAATGGCACGTCGTTTGAGTATATTAATAAACGAAACCGATAGTGATGATGATGAATATGTATTTCCTCGACCACGGTGGTTTAAGGAAAGGGCTAATTATTTTGAAGATTATGACGACCACGATTTTGTGTTGAGATTTCGTTTATCAAAGAAGGCAGCATTTAGTTTATGGCAAAAATCGAGCATCGTTTGGAGTATCCCACAGATAGGTGAGTGTTATAATTTATGTTGTCCTAGTACCTCCTTGGGTCCGCCTAAAGCAAAGGGGATCCCATACATAACTTTAACTAACCTAACCTAACCTACGTAGTCGGGACCCCTTTTTCTTTAGTCCAACCCCTCCTTAAATAACTTCCCAATGCCTAAAAAATTGTTGAGCTATAACACTCGTTTGATTGTTTCAGAAATCGGTCAATACCGCCTGTCAATCAATTATTAGTTACGTTAAGATTTTACGCAACAAATAACACCCAAATGAGCATTGGCGACTTTGGCGGAATGAGTACACCAACATCACACAGAATTATTCATCAAGTTAGTGCAGCGATAGCATCGTTGCACAAAGAGTATATACGATTTCCAACAACACATCAGGAAATAAGAAAAGAACAAGACTCATTTTTTCACATCGCAAGATTTCCACGAGTCATCGGTGCTATGGATTGTACTCACATCCGTATAACCTCACCAGGTGGAGATCATGCAGAACTATATAGGAACAGAAAGGGCTACTTTTCAGTCAATGTGCAAACAATTTGTAATGCAAATTTAGAAATCACGGATATAGTGGCAAGGTGGCCAGGTTCTTCTCACGACAGCACTATATTCAATAATAGTTGCATAAAAGCAAAATTTGAATCTGGTCATTATGGTAATGCCTTGCTGTTAGTAGATGGTGGTTATGCTACCACTTCCTACACAATGCCTCCTTTAGAGAACCCTAGGACTCCAGTGGAACAACTTTACAATGAGTCACAAATACGGACTCGAAACCCTATTGAGAGATGCTACGGAGTCTGGAAGAGACGATTTCCTGCATTAGCCTTAGGGCTGCGCACTAAAATAGATAAGTCTCTGACTATTATTGTAGCCACTGCAGTGTTGCACAATATGTTGAGGCAGCGAGGTGAAGCAAATCCCCTTGATGATCAGGAACTACAGCTTCCAGCCCCATGGGATGAACTTTTACGCCAGGGTCAGATAAATCAGCAACCAGTGCAACCACAACAATACATCAGGCCCAGCGTGGCACGAGATTCTATTATCAATGATTATTTTCGAAGTTTATTGTAACCATTGTAAAATGTTGCTAATTAAATATAAAATTTGTATTTTAGTCTGTAGGTAATAATTATAATCTGATCTTTTATAAGTTATGAGTGTATAATTTACAACGACTGTCAATAATAATAATATAGTAGTTAGGTATAATAATGGAAATGTGGCAATTTATAATTAATAATAAAATAATTTGTATAATTGAGAAGGAAAAAATAATTGTATTTTAGTGTGTAGTAGTAATAATTGTAATCTAATATTTTATAAGTTTTGGTATCAACTAAAAATAAATAAAACAAATGTTATGTAAATAGGAATTATTTTATTTTTTTATTTCGCCTTAACTCTAAAAGTAGTAACCTAGTTTTTATTTTCTCTTGTTTCAAAATTTCTTTTTGGATGTCCATTTGGATGTCAAATAATTGCTTTGCTTCTTCTCTTTCTTTAGCTGCATGTTCCATTTGAATTGCGATAGCATTCCCCTTTAATTGCTGTAAGTTTTCCACAGAGGAACTGGAAAGCTGCGGCCGCCTTTTAGACATCCATTCAAGTCGTTTTCCTGCATTGATATGCCTTCTTTTCTCTTCTGGATTCGATCTTAATTGCTTAGAAATGGGTGTTTTAAGAGATTTTGGAGTATAATCGCCCCAATCCTGAAACAAAGAAAAATACTTTCTAGCATTTTTCCATCCATTATAACATAACCATAACACAAGAATATAAAACAGATTGAAACTACAGTCTGGCAGTTTTTAGAATATCCAGTCATATAAATCTTAGCATTTAAATTTCTACCATGAAATGCTAAGATTAAAAATTTAATAAAAATATGATAAGATTTTCTAAAATAATGTGACTACTACTAATATGACATAACAGTTCACTGCTGAACAAAGGACTCTTTGTAACATAACAATTTGCAACTTTACCATTAAATAATCTGTGTCCACTGTTGCTTTTGTGTCACCATTGCTGCTTGTTATCACTTGGGGCTTGATGATGTGGTGAGTTTTTGGTTGGAGTCGGAACCAACTCCACCGGTAATTCGTTTTCATTCTAAAAACAAACAGAATATTAGGTAGGCAAATAATTATAATTGGTCGGAGAGCTCTCAAAAAGTCCTTTGGGTTTAAGCGGCTTGATTTGTTTAAGTGTATAAGAGCAAACAAGAAAGCAGTAGATTTTGTTTTTTTATCAACTTTACTTACCAATAAATAATCTTGGATGGCAGTAGATTCAGCAGTAGGAGCAGTAGATCCAGTGGAATGTTTAGTCTGTACCTCGGGGCCAGGAATTATATCAATGACTGAAAAAAAAAAACAATATTTATACTCACATTAAAACCACTGCGAGATATGGCTTTTTAAATACCACTTTATTAAGTATCTAGATATAAATTCTGACATACCGTTCACTAGTGCCCCGCCTGGCAATGATTCTGTGGTATTTTCCTCTGGAGTGATAATACTGTCATTATCATATGGATTATGTAAGCCAACAGCACTTGGCGTTATGAGACATAGAATCCTCTCATGTAGTGGGTCTTCTTGTTTTGGCCTCGAAGGTCCACCACCTAAAAATCACATGTTATAAAATTATACAAATATCATTACAACATTTTTTTATGTATAGAAACTATTTTCAGGAAAGAATAGTTACTGGTACTTACCTGTTTGAATTAAATGCATCCTCTTAAAAGACGCTTCTTTTTTTTGGTAGCTTTTTTTAAGCTTTCCCACTGGGCTTTTAAATTGTCGATAGTACGATGGCAGAACATTGTTTGAGAGTTATATTTATCAGCAATTGTTGCCCATTCTGCGAGTTTTTGTTTCATTGAAACTCCGTCTGTTCTTTTATTTTCTATGACATGAAAATGCTCAGTGACGAGATCTACTAGCAGCGTTTTTTCGGATGCCATCCAATTAGCAGATCGCTTTCTTTTCTCATTTGCCATCGTAATCGGTCAAAATATGCGCAAAATTAAACGAAAACTAATAAAACAGAATCACAACACAGTCAGCCGGCACACAACACAAACAAAATCAACACGGGCACGAACGATCGCTTAACGTCAAGTTGGCATATTACCCAAACAAATTAAAAAGTATTCAGCACAATTGCTAAAGCGTAGAACAAACTGTCTATCATAATTGGATGCGTAACCTATTCATTCCTTTCATTCATTCAGTGTCACAGAATAACTATCCGAGAGTAAAATATCCATAGACTAGCGTGGTGAAACGAAATTGAAGTTAACCATCGATTAAATCGTTAGAGTAAAGTTATACTGGGGTAGCTACTCTCGTGTAAGTTCAATGTTGGTGAAATCGACCTTAAAGCGAGAGGGACGGTACGATACGAACTTCGAGTTTCGGTTTCGTAGTAGCCCTGCTGCTATCGACGGAAATAGGGATCTGGCCGGGCTTACTAAAATTACATCAGTTTACCTCATCTACTCCAATTGTTTATATCAGAAAACTTGGTAATAAATTGATAGCTGTGTCGAAATAGCGAGCGCGTTTAACAAAAACAACACCTGATTAAAATGGAACAGGTATAGATAGAGCTCGTGGCAAATACAAGTAAAATGTTGTTCTAAAAGGTTGTTCTCTATATACATAATAATCCAAAATGCAAAAGCTTAATGGTTTACTTGACCTGAAATGTATATTTCAGAACTAAATTATTGTTATTATTATTTAAAATTTATGACGGTGGAAGCATTCTACACTTCCACTGAACGTAGATATAGTTAGTGTTTAGTATTGTATTTTTTTTTCTTTAATTCTATAAGTAATATAGTTTTTAAGTATTTTATTTGTAATTATATTATTATGAAAAAATGACTTTCTGCCATGTTTCTTGCGGCGCATTCTTCTTGGCAATGATGGTCTTTCCGAAAGCGTTGGTAGTTTAAAAAATGACGTGTAAAAGTGCCCATTGCTGCCTATTTACTGAATAAATCATTTGAATTTTGAATTTTATATACAGAATTTTAAATATCTAATATCATGGATGAAAAAAGGTGTATGTATACATTTATTAGTAGAATACTTAATCAATAATATCAGTGCTATTGCGGACCCCCGAATTACCACACTTGCCCGTAACTCCCGTAAGGGGTCCATGGACCCCACTTTAAAAAGCCCTGAGCTAGAGCAAGCCATTACCGATTAAATGCGTAACACTAGCCATAAGTACGTACATTATGTTGACTACTTATAGTAATTAAATTACATGCCTCAACTGCTTAAGGCATGTAATTAAATAACTATAAATAGTTAGACAAGGATTGCGTTTGAAAAAAAGAGTTTTTACCCGACTGCCCGAAGGGGGGTTATGTTTTTGCTTTAATGATAAGACGATCTTTAACAAGCCTTAAAATAAACGAATACTCGTACTTACCTACGTCGCATTTGAAGTATTTTGATGACTTCACATTTCATTAGGCTCATGCAAATTCCGATTGGTTGTTTTCGCCCGCAATAGAATTGATGGTTCATTGTAACTTTAGAGGCTGGTGCGTATTAAATTACCGAACTCAAGTTAGGTTTGAATATAACCTCCTTTTTGCTGAACCTGTGGGACCCTGTATGTTGTTTTATTGTAACTATTTTAACCTTCCGCTACTCTTAATACGATTCTACGGTTGCGGATTGTGTTCAAATTGTACCGCATGTTCTTCACCAAAAGTCATGACGTTTACGGCACGTCACTGCAATCCCGCACCGTCTGCGTATTTTGAGCAGAGGTGTGGAGGGCATGCGATTAAAACGGAGCGCATACGAGGCGTCCCTGCGATTCCGCACCGTCACCGCGGCGTGACCGCTCCATAATATCGTTTGCAGCGCTCAATATAATTGCAATAGAATAATGGCATATTTACAAAAACACAAGTTTTAGGGGCTGTTTCACCATTCATTGATTAGTGTTAACTGATGGTTAGATGTAATGCCGTCTCCGTTTATTCGAACAAAACAAATAGAGACGGCATCACATTTAACCGTCAGTTGAGACTAATCAATGGATGGTGAAACAGCCCTTTGAATTTACGGTTTGATATCTTTAAATCATTTTCTTATGTAATCGTCAAAAAGCATTTGTGTCGATATTCTGTTTGATAAACGAATTACATAGTCTGATACCTAAGTATTTAATTAAACTTGCCACTCGAGGCGGCTGACTTACTAATGTAGTTCGAATTTAGCAGCCGATACGTTGACACTTACTGCACAGCTGGCTGTACCCGCAGTTCTAGAAACTTCCACAGAAAGGTCAAATAGTAGGAAATGTGATCCGTTCCGGCCGGAAACTTGCTTATACACGACAGACTGTGGCCTTTACACGCATGTATCTTACCGTGCATGGAACCTTCAAAAAACTGGATAGCCTACTTGGTACTGTTTGCCATTTCATACACTCTGACATCACGTGCCTTGGACTGGATTACCATTCGATTAATCATTACGAACTCCAACACAGACACGCTGTTATAATAAATGCCACCCACGATTTCACATATTTTCTTTGCACAAGCATAAGTAAATAGTATATTTAAAGTAAATCTGTTTTGAATAAGCACCAGCGCCGGTGCAAATAAAAAATGTGTCGCTTACTTTAGCGGGCGGTATTTTTTGACGCCACTAGTTTTTATTAAGCAGGTAGTTATTATGAAGTCACAAGTGGTAATAGGTTTTACACCAATTATGATAATGAGGTATGTGACAGTGTTACTAATGCACAACGAGAGAGAGACAAGCAGCAGATTTGCCCTATTGTTAACACAAAAACACTTCTCAGAGGTACTCCTTGCTTATTATTATGATAACTACTTACGTATTGACAGTTAGTATCATGGTTAACGTAATTAGTGCTAGTCTATTGTATTTTAACGCCTAACCGGAGCCTTGGAACTGAGATTGCCTTCAGAGCGACGTACCTGCTGGTAGATCAACAAAGTGTTTATTCTTCTTGATGACACATTCTACTGATGCTATTTTGTGGAGCATAAAACTAAAATAACAGGAATCAAGGAAAGTTAAAAAACAGAATCGTTAAAAATTTACGCGTGGTCTTAAAAAAACGACATTTATTTGAACCCTTTATGCTTTATAGAGTACCGTATAGTCCTACAAGAAACCCTTATAATAATAATTAATAATATTATATGTGTATAATCGTGCCATAGGTCAATTGAGGGTCAATTGGTGTACCTAATTTGTCCCAAGATCAATTTATCATATTGAAATAAAAAATCTTGTGTTCATGATTTGCAAAGCATTGTTCAAACCTAAGTACATAAGTAATTTTGGTTTTGTTTGATGTGCGCAGAACGATTGACATAGCTAGTCGGTTGGCAATGCGTTAGCGCGGGCGGGAACATAAAATAATTTTATGGACACCGCAACATGTTTTATTGCAATGCAACTGGTAAATCATTGAACTAACTAATCCATGTCTACAAACTAGTCTGTTAAATCGTCGTATCAGGCTCGGTGTGTCCTCAAAATAATGTCGTACGCGACATCCATACACATGATTTACGACTTCGTAATATCCAGTCTCTCGGCCTTCGCTTCCACTAGACTTTCCGAGTCTTTTCCCGCACGCATCTTAATTGATTCATCATTCAGTTAAGCCCTCGGAAATGGATCGTTTTTTTTTTCAATGTTCGTCGTCCTATTGTTCCAATCTATAAACCGTTCAGGTTAATTCGAGATAGTGAGTAAAAACTGTAACGGCCGAACAACTCTGGTCGACAAAACCGTTGGCCTTGTGGCCGACCGCGAATTTAATTCCTGCTTCACTGAATGAGAACGTCAACGTAATCTATGATGCCAATTTTCATAACAACCGCCGCCTTTAGTTTCATGGTTTTGTTGTTTTACGATGGCGGCTTGTTTTCGAAGCATTTCGCGGCGTACGATTTTTTCCTACGCCACGCACGACTTCTCGTGTCGAATATTGGACACGGTCGGTGCCCACAATCTCCACTAACTGCTTTAATTCGATAAAAACTAGCTCCTGTAATGGTCATTATCTAAATCAAATTACTTGGCTCAATTGGACAGATTTCTAAGACTATTTATGTTCTAGATATCGTATAACAGCCGAGCCCAGCTATGGAGGATCATAATACAAACATCGGTCGGCAAAAATTAGCTGAATGCTGAATATTCGCAATTGTAACTACTAAATTTTCATGTTTTAATGGCGAAATAAGCAAAATATAGTTTTAATAAAACCTATACGTAAGGCACCACATACTCGTACCTAGTAGTTATTAACTTCCACTCCAAAACGAAATCTATTTATGCACGATACGCGATACAATATGCGATAACTAATCTCACACTTATTGCCATCACCTAGATTCTCAAAGAAAAATAAACTGCAGTTCAATATAAATGTGTAGCAAGCACTCAATGATAACAAGCAATCGACAGCCACAAGTGTCCACTCAGCACTCAGCCAATGAAAGTCAACCTTCCATCATACATTAGCACATGATATAATTTAAGTTTGGCCCCGTTCCGGTCGGATATGGCCACGAACACAAATTGCCATTTTAATTACGTACATTGACAAACATACTGACATCTGTGCTGGTTGTGCGGTGTCGAATTGTGAGGTCACACCATGGTGAACGGCGAACGGTGTTTGATGGGATTAAGTAAGAAATGATTCAAACGTTTTCAGATACATATACTCAAAACTTATTTACTTACTTACTTACTTACACCACCATGTTATGGTTTAAAACTTTGTCCATTTGTTGCATTACACATAGGTACCTATATATCAATATCATTATGATGTTTCTAAAATGATATACCATACCTGGAAAACAGATAGAAAAACCAATTGACTTCCGTTTAATATTACGAAGAAGACTTAAAATACCTACATTACCATGAATATGGACAAATAATATTAAACGCCCCGAGCAAAAAATAAAGCTAACTTATATTAAACTGAGCAAAAACATCTACCTACTTACTAGTAGCAGGTGACGCATCTTTAAACAACCATGCCTATGTTTACTTTTGCGATAACTTTATCCCACTTAGTCAATGGATCGAGTTTTTTTTACCCCAGAACACCATCTGAGCTGAATAAATCTGTCTAATTCCGTTCAGTATAAGAATATTAGAACGGAATCAGTCAGAGCATCTCACTTCTCTAGGTTTACCCCTTAATAATTATACCAAGGGACTTAAAAGGGATTAAAGTCAGTAGGTAGGTACAATACAGTGTGACAGGTTAGTTCCTAAATAATAAATTGATAATCTCAGTTTGATATTCCACGGTTACCACGGAACATTCGTTCATTAATAATATTCTTGAACGTGACAATGAATATCTTAGTTAGATATCTAGTTAAAAGCGTTAGTATATGAACTCCGTGTTTTATCGTAATAATAATATTAAATGTCTTTGTTTATTGCAGAAGAAGGAACATAAGCTACCACCATGGGGGCTATGTTCCGAAGCGAGGAGATGGCTCTCTGCCAGCTCTTCATACAACCTGAGGCGGCATACACCTCGGTCTCAGAGCTGGGAGAAGCCGGCACCGTGCAGTTTAGAGATGTAAGTACACCTAGTATTAAGGACTAACTACATTCATCGAAAGATTACGGTTAGAAGAATGTAAAATAATATTTTGCTGTTATTTCCCTTACATCAGTGTGCTACTTCGGCTTCGAAATAAGACAGGCAAACCTTATGCTTCGATTCGAATGCCAACTCAAGGAGAGCGCCAAGTTCATGTAAAGAAGAGCTGGGGCTGAATATCTCAGAGTTTTTGCCATTGACGTTATTGTCTTTTGCTTATGAATCGAGGCAGACTAGCCACCATTACTAAGAAGAAGGGCTCTAGTTGTGCTCTAGATTAACTGGTTTTCCTGATTTTTTTCCTAAAGACTTCTAGAGTCTGAAGTGATGTTCCGCATAAGACTACAGGCGACATTTACTATCAAAGTCTCCGTGTTTTACGAGCATAGGTTGATCATTATCCTGATCATGATCACTCAAGGGTTTGCCGAGGTCGCCTTGTACATGTTCCGACTACCTGAGAACTCCTCATTCATATATGACTGTGCTGGTGTACGATTTGGCTCACAAATATGTTCAACATTTTTGTGTCCCATTGAAGAAGAAAAAGCAAGTACATCGGGATTTATCAATTTTATAATTGCGAGCAATCGGCAGTAGATATTTAATGGTTATCATCTCTGTTGTTATGCTTAAAAAATCACGAGGCGATGCTGCCATATGTACCATGTGGTGTATACTGCTTATAGTTTATAAATACAATAATTCTCAGAACTAGTAGTTGACAGATTGAAACATAACCTTCTGTTAGTTTAAACGCAAAGCTGACGTAGGCACTTTTCATCAATGAGTGAATAGGTACAGTCGCCATCAGATATATGGTAGCGGCCAAGGTACTCAAATATTTCGGAGCAGCATTCAATTTCAATATATTAGTTACGATAGATAAGGTCTATAATATCGGACCATATAATTCGCCATAAATTTGGGAGCAGCGACTTTTCAATTAATTCGTGACATACAATAAGATAAATATATCGTAACAAACAGATCGTCAATGGTATCTGAGCAGTCAGGGTGGTCATAAAGATCGGATCATTTATGGAAAATGTACCTTAAGTTTGTGTAATACAATTTAAAATAGTTAAGATTGGACTCATGAAAATAAGGTTTCAGACAGGCATTGATACTATATGTTATCATTAATTTAAATTTAGAACGAAATGGTTTGTTGTGGCATTCATCGAAAAGAGTGTGTGTGGATTTGTCATCGTGACAAATATATTTCCGTCTTTTTCGAATTAGACAATTTTTTTTTAACAAAACTAAATGCCTTAAAAACGTTGTTTCGACGCAATGTCAAAATTGGCGGGCGTAGAATGAGTAGCTTAATTTCGTCAAATTATGTCAGATACTTTATGGCGTAATTGATAGTCCCTTGACTATTAAAATGGGTTCAAATCTGATGCAAGTAAATACGTGAATTGTGTTTCTCTTTTTTGATTTCTTTGGATGTAAATAACATTATTATTATTATACTGGCAGCTATTATACTAGCTATTTTATTCAACCCAGAGAAGTTAAAGTTTTTTTAGTAGTTAGGTATCTAGGTAGTAATAGTAGTAGTAGTAAAACACTTTATTGTACAACAAAAGAAAAATACAACTGATTAAATTACAAAGAAAAAATATTACAAATGCAAACTTAATTGTTGTTGGTAGATACTTAAAATGATTAGTATAGGTATCTTATATCTATCACGTTTGAATTGTTGATCAAGTACTAGAACCTACTTGGTAATTATCTTTCACGTGCGAACTCTTTTAACGCGTGTAGTCCTACTTCAAACTGCGTTCGATATTTGATTTCTTCAGTTTTCTTGGTTTTCTATATTCTTGACGTTGACAATTTCCTGCAATTGTTATCCTCGTACTATTTTATCGAAAGTAGACTGCAAAAATTGTTATTTTAATCTTAAACAATTTTGCCCAAGACCATGATACCCTATCGCGTAGATACTGAAATAAAAAAGAAAATTATACAATTGCGGAATGATGGTCTGCCTATAACAGACGTAGCTAATGAAGTCGGAGTTTCAGTAAGTATTGTTTACTACACTATACATACTTACATGATTTAAATGCAAAGGTTATTACGATAATGATTTAATAAATTAAAATTTTATTTCAGAGAAACACCGTGTATCGATGGCTGGAAAGATGGCAGCAAGAAGGAGCTTTGTCGAATCACGTATCTTTTGGACGTCCGCGTTCTACGACACGGCGTCAGGACATGAATATTATAAATCAAGCTCGTGAAGAAAGATTCATAAATACCACCCAGTTTGCAAATCAATACCAAGTATCGAGCAGTACCATACGACGGCGTCTAAAAGAGGGTGGTTTACAAAATAGAGTGCCAGCAAGGAAACCGGCACTAACTGATAGACACAAAGAGGATAGGTTGCAATTTGCAGCTAGGTATTTGAATCAAAATTTTAATAAAGTAATTTTTATGGACGAAAAGGTGTTCTGTTCAGCAGATAATGGCAGAATGAGTTTATGGAGACCAGACAATACGCGTTATCTGGAGCAAAATGTAGTGCCTAATCGCCAGAGTGGGCGTATTACAATTGGATTTTGGGGCTGGATGTGTAAAGACGGCCCAGGGGAGCTGGTAGAAATTACAGGTCGTATGAATGCGGTGGATTACAAAGAAATACTTGAGGAGTCGTTTTTGCCTACTGCCCAAGTATTTTACCCCAATGAGCATATAACATTCATGCAAGACAACAGCTCGGTGCATAATGCTCGCTTGGTTCAGGGATGGATTAATGATCACAGAGATGAGCTGACTCGCATAAAAATGCCTGCAAAGAGCCCCGATCTCAACCCCATAGAAAATCTATGGGGTAAAATGGTGCAAGAGTGGGACGGAAACCAGTGTCGCACCAAAGATGCTTTAAGACGCCACGCTCTCAACGTTTGGGAGTCTTTTAGAGGGCGAAACGTGTGTGAAAATCTGGTCGGCTCAATGCGAAGACGATTGCAAGCTGTATTAAACGCCGAGGGAAGTTACACGAAGTACTAACGTTTTTACAGGCTGAAGAAAAGTAGTTTTATTTAGTTTACGGGTAGTGAAACACGTATTAAAAGGTTATTTTAATGGTATAAGTAAATAGTGTTTGTGTTTGATTCTTAAAATAAAAGTATTTTCTACTAAATCATTATTTTATTTATATTAAGTTTTTATATTAATATGAATACTATCAATTGATACAGTTGAATGCTGCTTGAAATTATCTCATGTGTCTAAGAAACTCACTTGCTCACCCATAATAGTCGTCAAAATCATCCTTGACATTGACAACTTAAGTCAATAGAACTCAAGTAGATAGTAACGAATTCAAATGTGTAGGTACTATGACACAGATTTACAGTATATTTTTCCATAAATGTTCCGATCTTTATGACCACCCTGACTGCTTCGATACCATTGACGATCTGTTTGTTACGATATATTTATCTTATTGTATGTCACGAATTAATTGAAAAGTCGCTGCTCCCAAATTTATGGCGAATTATATGGTCCGATATTATAGACCTTATCTATCGTAACTAATATATTGAAATTTAATGCTGCTCCGAAATATTTGAGTACCTTGGCCGCTACCATATATCTGATGGCGACTGTACGTAGGTACATAAATATATTACGTAACCTATATAAATATACGAGTTTACATAACAAAGTACGATTGTTTGAAGAAAATAAACTGCATGTACGCACAGCTGTTCATTTTAGTTTCATGAGCCCTAAGCTCACAATGGCTGGCTATAACAATAGGTTTTTAGTGGGTGTAAAAATAATGGGGCATATGATTCTGTAAAACTTAGGTAGGAAGGTACATTAGTTCAGTCTAGCAAAATCATAAACATTTCTAAGTCGCTCAAACGCACGCTTCCGTTTTTTTGAAGCTCATTCACAAACATGGCGATTTCATTCAACAATGATTGTGTGTTATTTTTCTGTACTCACGTTTCGCCAATCTTCTGGAACGGGTTCTAAGTTTTCATGGCTCGCAATGTTCTAAGGTTTTTAGACAGCGATTTTTGGAAGCTTAACCCTGTACAGACCGGTTATATGCTCTTGGCGAGCTTCTAATATAAGTATACCAGACGGGTGGGATATGTCGTAATGCCAGAACGCCTTTTTGCATACCTTGTTCTATTCCAATTACGACACTTTAAAGGTAACGATTAACGTCTAATGTGCGTTTTATAATTATTGTCTTTATTAACTACCGTTGGCACTTTTTGTATTCGTTCAACGTCTTAACTTTGTTAACGACGGGGAAGAAAAAGTGAAATATTTACATTGTATAGGTACGTACGTGAGTCACGTAAATTTGCTCGATTTAAATTATGTAATAATTAACAATACGTATCTATTGTTTGATATGCTTAAAGCATTGGTTAACTCATTTTTCATTAACTATTATGACTCTGAAATAGGGAGCGATTATTTATTTCAAATCTGAATAAGATAGTCAACTTTGTGTATCATTAGATTTATCTAATCTATTAAGAAATATGTGAAACAGTACCTATTAAAATGCAATGATGAATTTTAGAACTTTTTTAATCTTTATTGCCAATATTAATTCATAAAAAGACAATCTTAGCGATAACCTCAGATAGCTGTCGAATAATTGAGTCTTTTTCTTTTTCGTTACAACTTGACCTCTCATACATACAGCCAGTATGTTCGAATTTGACTGACGACTATTCAATAGACGTGCGTTGTTACGCTAATAGACACACTTATTGGTAATTTGGGGTCAAATCATCTCGGACCGGGAAGCTGGCCGATAAGTTTAAAATAGGCAGAAAAATGTTTCTTTAATTAAATTAAACGAATCAGGGGCATATCGTCACCACTTTGAAAAACTCAATATGTCAACAAAACTCGTATCTAAAGTCAATATGTCAACAAAATTGAACCGTGACATTATGTTCGTAAAGTTCACTCAGATAAATTATCTTTTTTGAGGAAGGTACGAGTTTTTTTTAAAGTACTGACGATATATGTTCAAGGATCAGAGAGTTCAGGTGTCACAATGTCCATTGTCAAAAAGTTCGAAGGTTATAATGCCCCCTGGTCGGATTGTCTGTATATCACAACGTCCAAAAAAAATGTTACATAATGCTTTAATATCGGATAGTCCTAGTGTAATAATATTCAATTGTTGAAAAGGCTAATGTAACAATATCTCAATGTCATTCATAAGTAATGTCCAAATTGCACAAATTACTTATTTGGTGTACATTTATTTATTTAAATAAGTAATTGTATTTATTTATTTAATTACCCATATTAGATTTTTTTCCCAATATTATTAAATAAAATAACTTCTAACCTAGTTTAGATATATAAAAAAAACATTCTAAACCAGTAGGTATACAGAGAGCTTTTTTAAGTGAAATATTTACTTTAAGTTTTGAGACACCCGCTGTAGATGTATCCTCGATCTATCCGAGATTGGGCCTCAGGGTATTAAATGTTAGACTGGGCAATATGCAGATGAGCAATTTACCATTACTTTTTTAAAATTATTTTTATCATTTGAATAGTTGTGATAGATAATCATATTGTTGTACAATAAGTAAGACATTATGGCATTTAGGCGTTCCGTCACTCAACACTTTTAAATCTTTTAATCATTTAAAAATATTGTCCATGGACTTTTTGACGCTCTAGAACTTTCAGAGTTCAGACACTAGAACATTAAATTTTATCTTTCGAACTTTTTGACCATGGACTTTTTGACGCTAGGACTTTCCGACAGTAGGACATATCATCTTTCGAACTTTTTGACCATGGACTTTTTGACGCTAGGACTTTCCGACAGTAGGACATTTCATCATTCGAACTTTTTAACAATGAACATTGACACCTGGACTGTCTGACCCTTGGACATTATATGGCCCTGAACGAGAATTTGAAATGTATTGCCAATAGTTTTGACATTACTTCTTTATCTTGGATAAACTAGTTTTACAATAGTGATAAATGTGACTCGTATCAAGTAAGGTTCAGCAAAAGAGTTAAAAATAAGTCTGACTAAAATAGTTTCATATTAAATTGTATTAATAGTTTGATGTTTATTTATTAGGTATGGAATTATTTCAGCGCCGAACTGGTTTTATAACTTCCACTACCTAACAGCTATGAAAACACAAAAATGTGCCTACCTATGTTACTACGCGTATATAAATAGGTACCTCGGTAATTTTCTATCAATTAATGTCATTTTTTTCGATTGAAAGTTAAGGTAAGGGTTTTATTGATATAGACAGATCAAGGTACCCATTTAACTAAGAAATCTTTTGACTTCGTAGATGAAACAAAAAGGGTAAAAGGAAATCTTTTAAAGGTAAAATTGTTGTATTTTATGTAGCTCTAATTTTTCACGATTTTAATCGTAGTTAAATATTTTCTTACTAGAAGAGGAGCATCTGCTCGTTTTATCTGTAAGATAAAGTGTATATCAACATGTCGGTTTCGACATGTTCAAGGCTATTTTATCGATATCATATTGATCGATACCTACATAATGAAGCACTAAGAACCTGTAGGTACTAGAAATGTTTTACATGGCTTTTTAGTCGTTTAATAATCGTATATATCGTTTAATAATCATAATAATAGTATTCGTTGAAATTCACGTTTTACCCTACCTGCTGATGGCTGTTTTAGTGTCTCCCTCCACTGCGCCTTTGCTTCCATAAAAGCTCACCCTAGCGGGAGTAATCTAAAACTTATTACCTACAATTTTTTGTTTTTATAATCATAGTGACCATCGAAACGTGCCAGCATGAAAAATTAAAATTGGCAAATCATTTCACAGATAAAAAACTGTCATAAGTAACAGGGGGAACACTCGTGCGCGCAAACATTCGTACATTGAATAAAATGTCTAAATGATATGAGCCAAAGTAAAAATCTGCCTCATTAAATTCGAAACCTTCAAATGATTCTTAATTACCTATATTATTATCATCATCACGGACAATGATGAGGAATGATTCAAGTTCCTAGTAGCATTTTCAATTATGTATTGTCACGTATTCGTGCGAATGTGAATTTTTATTATTTGCTGCTTGAAGGACTAATTCTTAGGGTTGCCAGAACGATGTGTCTTACATTGCTGCAGCCAGGCACTATAGGTACTACGAATTGCAAAATTCGAATTTTGTATCCTGCCGTCCCGCTGACGGGTTCTTTTCAGGGTTCCGGAGCCAAAATGGCAAAAATCACCTCTATGTCGCCTATAGCCAATCGCCAATAGCCAATGCACTACATAAACCCTTTGATTCAAATCGTAAAATACGAAAGTAAAGATCCAACGACAGTGAAATTAATGTTAAATTATGTATGTAATATATAACGTTTATGTAAATGATGTCGTTCTACTTTAAAAGAGGTGGCTTAAATTGCATATAACGTTGCATTCATAAATTAAAAGCAAAGTTCAAATAGGAAGTATTAATTAATTTTAATATGTGTTTATCCACACTACCTACATCATTTAGTTTAAATTGTACAATACCTACCTACCTAGAGCTAATCTAAGGTACTAATGTGTGTTAGGCCTCTTAAATTTCGCCATTTAGGGCCTGTTTCACCACTTGTCGACTAACTTTAAGTGATGGATATTAGTGATGCCGGCTCTGTTTGTTTGTCCGAATAAACAAAGACGGCATTACTTTTATCTGACACTTAAAGTTAGTCGACAAGTGGTGAAACAGGCCCTTGATGTATTAAGAAACACCACCAAGGGTAGTCAACCCTAAATTCGGCCCAGGGTTACATTCTATTAATTTTTCTTTCTTTTTCCAGCTTAACCCAGACGTAAACGCGTTCCAGCGTAAATTCGTAAATGAGGTCCGTCGCTGCGACGAGATGGAGCGCAAGCTTCGCTACATCGAGTCCGAAGTGCACAAGGATGGAGTGCACGTGCCTGATGTGAAAGAGGCGCCGAGGGCTCCCAACCCTCGGGAAATCATCGACCTTGAGGTAACTTGCTTTGCAGGTGGTAGGACCTTGTGCAAGGTCCGCCCGGATTGCTACCACCATCTTGCTCGCTAATCCTGCCGTGAAGCAGCAGTGCTTGCACTGTTGTGTTTCGGCGTGGAGAGTAAGACAGCCGGTGAAGTTACTGGCACTTGAGGTATCCAATCTTAGGCCTCTAGGTTGGTAACGCATCTGCGATACCTCTGGTGTTGCAGATCTTTATGGGTGTTGGTGATCTCTTACCATCAGGAGACCCACTTGCTCGTTTGCCATCCAGTCGAATAAAAAAAAACTTGATGAAGAGGCCCATATAATAAAGATTTTGATCCTTCGTTTCAGACAAAACGACAAATGATGGTTTCTGTGACAGACGGTAAGGTCTGTTTAACGACTTTAAAATATGCGTCACGTTGTGATTGGTTAAATAACTAAATAAGCAAATCACAAAAGAGACTGTAATATCAAACGAACCTCTCTATATTAACGCCACCTTAGCGATATTTCGTCTTTAAAGAAACCCTCATTGGTAAAAAAAATTTATGAGGGAATTTACTTGCCGAGCGGCCCATATCTGGCTGCCGCCCTCTCTCCGGTAAGCTGTAACAGCCACAGATATAGATTACACAAATGCATTACTTCGTGCGTCCGAACCCCGACCAAACGTCGAGGTTGGCCCCATACAAAGACTGACCGCTAACTGACTAATCATGACTAGTGACGGACTCGAGCCCCACGGCGCGGGCGGGCGGCGCATTTGAATCGATTTTGCGCGGACATCGGAGAATGTCTCTTGAGACGTCACAGTAGTTATAAAAAAGTGACACGGTTGGTTTTCATACAGATTGAGGTGTTTGCGTTATCTAGTGTAATATATATCTGTGGTAACAGCCGTCTGAGGCTAGCAGCAACAGTCCGTCAAGAAGAAAAGGAAATTTACATCAATAAATCAAATTAGGTGATAGATAATATATAAACATAAATGGGTGTACAAACGTTCAATATTTTCGTGAAACATCATTTCGAATTTAGTTCTGTATAAAAATGTGATGACTCCTTGACCATTCTGTTCGGGAAGCGTGGCGATCTGATATCCGGTTTTCAATGTGCGATAGAGAGACATTCGTTGTGTAAATTGCATTGTATTCAGTTTGCTTTTTGGACTGCAACAATTACAATGCATTGCACATAGTTACCGATACACATACAAATACTGGTATAAAAAACTTTATACTGTCATTGTTTTTGTATTCATACCATACCAAGAGGGGCAAGAGGGATTACATTTTGATTCTTAAGCCTAGTTTAGATCAGCATGAAAAACCGTGCAAGTTGCATTACATTGGGGGCCGTAAGGCTCTGTTTCCACCAGAGATGTGCGAGAATAATATCATATTTTGTTGCGAGGAAAGTGTTTTTTTCGTTAACCAATAGAAACGCTTCATTTACCTCGCCTCGCTCCGCTCAGCTGTTTCCACCAGAGATGTGCTGTGCGAGGATAGGTGAATAAAGCGTTTCTATTGGTTCATGAAAAACACTTTCCTCGCAACTCATCCTCGTACATTTTTGGTGGAAATGCAAAAAGCGAACTATTTAGAAGTGGTCAACCGAGTACCGTAAGCTATTGCTAAACTGAGCTTTAAATATATTTTTTTCACAGGCACATTTGGAGAAGACAGAGAACGAAATTCTGGAGCTGTCCCACAACGCCGTGAACCTGAAACAGAACTACCTGGAGCTGACGGAGCTCCGTCACGTCTTAGAGAAGACGGAAGCCTTCTTCCTCGCGCAGGAGGAGATTGGCATGGATTCTCTGACTAAGTGAGATATACAGAACAATACAGTACAACCAGTATGTTAATGTCGTGTGGGACTCGTCGGTTTTGTACGTTTTCCTGAAGATTCAAATGAAAAAGGAAACAGATCTTTTTTTCGAATTCTGAACGACCTTAGCAAACTAGTTTAACGTACAATGGATCATCAACCATATAGAAAACAATACAGAAAAAAAACATAGTTAGATGCAGTTCGTTCTAATCGGCCTTTGATTGTAGAAAAGCTTAATTAATCACACAGGTAGACCTTATTTATTAAAATAAGCTGTAAGTAAACAAAAGCCCAATTTAAATTCTGAGGTACCTGTTTATTTTGTAGAAAAGAGGTCTTTTCTGGTTTTTTCAATGTGCTCTATATTTGGTTTGGATAGGTATTTAACTAAATGTAAACAAACTTTAGCTGCCAGATTTCGTACATTCAAGGATTTAAAACGTTTTACTTAAGTATCTATCGTTGTAATGCAAACTAGACTTAGGGGCTGTTTCACCATCCAATGATTAGCGTTAACCGACGGTTAAATGTGATGCCGTCTCCGTCTATCCGAACAAAACAAATAGAGACGGCATCGCACCTAACCACCAGTTAACACTAATCAATGGATGGTGAAACAGCCCCTTAGTGTATTTCAATACAGAAATGTAAATGTTTAGATAGTTTAATGGGGGAATTTCAATGTTTAAGGGGCTGTTTCACCATCCATTGATTAGTGTTAACTGACGGTTAAATGTGATGCCGTCTCTATTTGGGATTTTATTTGTTTACATTTAGTTAAATAGGAGTTAGGTACCTATCCAAACCAAGTATAGTTACAGTGTAAAACCAGAATGTTAATTTTCTGAAGTTCCATAGTAGGTATACATGGATAGTAGGTAGTAGTAGGTAGGCATGGAAATTGCCACACAACTCTTTTAAAGAATACATAAAGAGTGCACTTCTGAAGAAAGCTTACTATAAAGTTGAGGAGTACTTATGTGATGATGCGACATGGCCTAAACTAAAAGCCGATGAAAATTAGGATGTTGATGTGTGATGTGATGTATTCGTGTTTGTGTATGTGTGTGTGTTTATGTCAGTGTATAAATAAGTGTTGTGAAGTGTGACTTGGCAGTGTCCCGGCGCATTTCGTGTCTAGTTTCTGGTTCTGTTGCCGTTGTCCACGTTGCAGAATTTAATTTAAAAATATTTATTGGTTTGACATTTGGAGACCTTATACATCTCCACTTCTTTATTTTAATAATTATTTTAAGTTTTTGACATTGGAGGCTTTTTACACCTCTGAAGATTGTATAATTTGGTTAATTAAATTAGTTTACTTTGACATTCAGAGACTATATACATCTCTGAATTATTTAGATTAGGAATTTTATTTATTGTTAACTCAGGGACTTTCTACATCCCCTTGCTATATAGTAATTTTATTATTAACTCAGGGACTTTATACATCCCCTTGCTATATTTAAGGCTGTATATTGTTAAGCTTATGGATTTTAAACGTGTATATTTTTAGTTTAATTTCTAGTCACAGGCCCGCGACGTCGAAGCTCCCAAGACGATCCCATAGAGCTTATGGGAACGGAAGCAATACCATGCACTCGGTACCGCTCTGCTTTCAGAGCATGACATGAGTTCGTGTGAGCTAACTTTGGGGGCTGCAGACGTGAGCTTGCCTTCGGAATCCAAAAGTTTAATGGTTACTTGACCTGAAATGTAAATTTCAGAATTAAATTATTATTATTATATTTTTTTTTTTTAATTTATGACGGTGGAAGCAGTCTACACTTCCACTGAACGTAGATTATAGTTAGAGTTTAGTTTTGTAACTAAGGGACCCCATACATCCCTGTATTATTATTATTATTATTTTGTATTTTCTTTTATTTCATTGTATACTGTAGTTTTTAAGTATTTTATTTGTAATTATTTTATGTTGAAAAAATGACTTTCTGCCAAGTTTCTTGCGGCGCATTCTTCTTGGCAATGATGGTCTTTCCGAAAGCGCTGGTAGTTTTAAAAAATGACGTGTAAAAGTGCCCATTGCGGCCTATTTACTGAATAAATGATTTTGATTTTTTTGATTTTGATTTTTGAGGTATTTTTTCTATAGGGGGCCTAATTAATTAGGTAATTACTATCTGGGGGTGCCCCCGCCAATGTTTATAGGAAATCGTTAAACAATTTTAAACACCCTTACACTGTTAGGTACTTATTCAAAGTCGCACCCCAGGTCGCTGATATCAGACGAGGCGGGCACACAGGCAGCGGCCCGCGGCCGTCTCGGCTTCGTCGCCGGCGTGGTCAACCGCGAACGTGTACCGGCCTTCGAACGCATGTTGTGGCGCATATCGCGTGGCAACGTGTTCCTGCGACGCGCAGAGCTGGATAAGCCTCTTGAGGATCCTAACACTGTGAGTAACTGAGTAGCCTCATGACTTCTGGTTGCCTGGTAACGCTGTTTCAAATCTCCTACACCGCGTGGAGCGAGATAAGCCTCTTGAGGATCCTAACACTAAGTAACTGATTAGCCTCATGACCTGGTTGCCTGGTACCTGATGCGACGATTTTTGCGTTCAAAATATAATACTGTGGCGTATTTCGGTCATGTTAATTACTGATTTGATTGTATACTGATTTCTTTTTTTTCTACTCTACAGGGTAACGAAATATACAAGACGGTGTTCGTAGCCTTCTTCCAGGGCGAGCAGCTCAAGTCTCGCATCAAGAAAGTGTGCACCGGTTTCCACGCGTCACTGTACCCTTGCCCGCCATCCAACGTTGAGAGGCAAGACATGGTTAAAGGTGTACGAACTCGGCTTGAGGATCTTAACATGGTAAGTTTTAACGCTCCTTACTTATCGTTCCGCCAGACCGTGGTATTGTGAATCAATGGAAGGTTTAAAAACAATGCCTCATGGGACAAGGGCCTTTACCCTAATATCCAACAACGTCTGTCAAAGGAATGTTGAATATAATATTATGAAACTTTGATTGCGTGTATATCTCATTGCCAAATGTGACAATGCTTTACAGGGGCCTAGATTAGACCAATGGACTAAAGATAGCACCACTTGATAAAACCATTCACCTTTTTCAGGTCCTGAACCAAACCCGCGACCACCGGCAGCGCGTGCTCGCCAGCGTGGCCAAAGAACTGGCCAGCTGGTCCATCATGGTCCGCAAAATGAAGGCCATCTACCACACGCTGAATCTTTTTAACATGGACGTCACCAAAAAGTGCCTCATCGGCGAGTGCTGGGTCCCTACCGCAGACTTGCCCAACGTGCAGAAGGCTTTGGCTGACGGATCTGTGAGTTTAAATAAAGTTTTATCCCTTATGTTATTTCTACGCCATGAGATGGCAGTAGACTGTTTAGATTCACGAATTAAAAAATAGAGTTTTGAACTTGCTTAATTTTTACCCACCCAGGATTTAATCACACCTGTGCTGTCCATCACTATTGCGTGAATGCGTAATTGACGTTTGATGAGAATGATTGATTTTTGTGACTGTTATATGTATGACTGCTGACGTCATCAATATACAAAAAAATATTTGAGTGAAAATATATTCTTCATTAAGCATAGCAAAAGTAATACGACAGTGGAATGTCTCACTTAATTGGTAGCTTTACGTGGATTTTTCTACCCTCAGAATGCATGCGGAAGCTCTATCCCTTCGTTCCTAAACTGCATCGAGACAGACGAGGAGCCCCCAACTTTCAACAGAACCAACCGCTTCACTCGCGGCTTCCAGACTCTTATTGACTCGTACGGTGTCGCCTCCTACAGAGAATGCAACCCTGGTAAGTGTGGTCAATTTAATATTGAAATCTTTAAAAAAACCGACCATGTGCGAGTGAGACTCGTGTGCTCAGGATAATTAAATATGTTCTTAGGTGGCATTTATTTCTGAGAAAAATTAAGTATTTTTTTGCGGATATCCTTTTACATTTAAATGTGTTGTGAGGCTTTGCTTCTTGCCAAATTGTATAATTCTATGTAGTGAGAGTACCTCATAGGTTTTGATATCTACGGTTTTTGTACGAAAACCAAACACTTTCAAAAGGTTGTATCTTAAAAAGCGACGGAAAGGTAACACTTCCATTTGATTATAAGTGGTAACTTAAACAACTTACTACAATTTTCAGGGTAAATTTTAAACAAAGTCCACTGCTGTAAATTAAAACAAAAAAATAAATGCTTAATGTAAAACATATGAAAAACATGTTTTTTTTTGTTTCCAGCCCTTTACACGATCATCACTTTCCCCTTCTTATTCGCGGTGATGTTCGGCGATCTCGGCCACGGTTTCATAATGTTCTTATTCGGCTTCTGGATGGTCATCAAGGAAGTTTCCCTTGGAGCAATAAAATCGAAGAATGAAATCTGGAACATTTTCTTCGCTGGCCGCTACATCATATTGTTCATGGGTTGCTTCTCTATGTACACTGGATTGGTTTATAACGATATATTTTCAAAGTCTATGAACATATTCGGGACATCATGGCGTGTCCCGTATGACGACGAGACCATGGAACACAATGCGGCGCTGCAGCTCGATCCTAAAGTTGCTTATATCGACGAGCCGTACTTCATCGGTATTGATCCTATTTGGCAGGTAAATAGCCATGATTATTTCACAATAAACAAATTATTAAAACTTAGAAGATGCAACCATTTTGAATAATAAAACAAAAGGAAAACGCATTCAAGCAGCAGTCTCACCGAGCTGTCATTCTTAGTAAATGTTCTAAATATAATGTAGTTCTCTCAAAAGAGTAATTTAATCAATGCGTTTTTTTTTTCATCCAGACTGCTGACAACAAGATCATCTTTCTGAACTCTTACAAAATGAAACTGTCCATCATTTTCGGTGTCGTCCACATGATTTTTGGAGTCTGCATGAGCGTCGTCAACTACAAGTAAGTTTGATGTCGACCTATTATCCCTCATTAGGGACTCTACATTCATTTAATGCATTAATAATAGATAGGTACTTATTTAGAGTATAATCAAACAGATGCAACCCTTTTACGCAGTATAAGAATCTAACAATAAACGCGTGTCCAACAATGACCTTGCCGCTAAATAACAAAAGTTTCAAGTATAGTTTTCTATGAAATGAATAACTTATTGTTAGTCATACTTATTTAACGGTTATCATTTTTTTGTCAGCTTCTTCAAGCGCCGCTACTCTATCTTCCTGGAGTTCCTGCCTCAGATTATTTTCTTGGTTCTATTGTTCGCCTACATGGTGTTCATGATGTTCTACAAATGGATCGCCTACAGCACTCTGTCTGAGGGTAAGATTATAAGAATACTCCTTATTTTTGGTCATCATTATCTGCGGTCGATAATATCTAGCTTTTATAATAAATCGGTGTTCAAAAGTCGTCTCCGCAAATAATGCCTTTTTGGAGTGAGGTCTTATCTTTTGAGCAGTTCTTGACATTGTTTCGCGAAGACAGATTTAAAGAATAGGAATTTGTTATTTTGTATTCGATCGGTTATCTTTGCTATTAAATTATAATTAAAGAGATATGCAATATTAAACACGAGAAAACAAGATTTAAACATGTAAGTAAAATCCTAAAATCTCGACAGCTAAGTCTAGATATGTAATTTTGCACGGGTGTCCTTCATACAACGTAAATGGGGACCACGATTCCAATTAAGAAATACCGTACGGAATTAAGTAATATTAACAACTACCGAAATCCTTTACGCTACCGAAGGCGCGGGTAAAGGTTATGTTTTTTTATTATGAGAGGGAGGAAAACGAGCAAGCGGGTCATCTGATGGAAAATGATCAATACTGCCCATGAGTATCAACTAGTCAAGGAGAGTAATAACAACGTGTTTGTTATATTAAACCTGCTTCCAATATTGCCAATTACTTTCGCCGACAGACGAAGCCTACAGACAGGGATGCGCGCCTTCAGTCCTCATCCTCTTCATCAACATGATGCTGTTTTCTTCGACGGAGCCCCAGGAGGGATGCCACGAGTACATGTTCGAGGGGCAGGGCAAACTGCAGCGCATATTCGTGCTGGTCGCGCTGTGCTGCATCCCTGTCATGCTGCTCGGGAAACCTTTGTACTTGTTGAGCGCCAGCAAAAAGAAGAAGAAGCATGATGCTAAGGTATGTTTGGGAAAACTCCTGTTTAAAGATCGAACAACGGTGTTCAAAAAACGCTGATTCATCGTAAATTAATGCATAGGATAGGGATTTCTTGTTGTTAAATTACATGCGAACCTGCGTGTGATAAGTATCCGCTGCTTATTTAACGCATTGACTGCCATCAACGCATATACCTATACGTTTTTGTCATTTTCACCCAGTCCCGTTTTCACGATAAGCAGTCAATTGAACTCGTACATGTGCGTTTGCGGCACCTATAGAAGTCTTAAGCCTGACGTCCGGCAGCGAATGTGAAGCGGTTGTCTTGAAATTCTAAAACACAAAAAATACTGCCTCTCTATTAATCTTTCATCATTATTATGAGCACTATCGTTTTATTCGTATTTTTGTCGGTGTGGCCCATCTGCTGAGGGTAATTTGTACCAAATTTTATGTAAAACTATATTTTATCTGCTAACTTCTGTTCTAGCCCGAAAACTCAAACGGCAGCGTAAACGCCGGCATCGAAATGCAAGAACAAACCGACATCGAGGAGGCATCTAAACCCGCCAAAGCTGCGGCCCACGATCACGAGGAAGAACCTTTCAGCGAGATCATGATCCACCAGGGCATCCACACCATCGAATACGTACTCAGTACCATCTCCCACACTGCTTCTTATCTTCGACTGTGGGCGCTGTCACTCGCTCACGCAGGTAAGAACATGAATGTGGAGCTGGATAGCTTACTTTTAATCAATACCTATAAAACAGTACCGTGCTGACTGACAGACAAGGCACAGCTACTGGTGCTAGAGACTTGAAAGTTGGCATACATGTATCTCGAGTATCTTAAAGATGCACTAAGGAAGAAATTTTCGAAATTCCCATGTGACTGATAAGGCAAAGTTAGAAGTTCAAAGTCATTTATTGCCAGAACATAGTGATACAAATTATACAGTTCTTCGCGAGTCAGGATGAGCTTTTGTTCTACCTACATTAGGCATGCAATATTTTTATAAGACATTAAAAACCAATTTAATTTTCTGACCAATTAATATTTCATTAATTATCATTCAATATTTATTTTTATTATTAATTTTCATTAATATGTATCTAAGCTTTGTTAGTAAATGTTTAGAATGTTTTTTTTTTTTTTTTTAAATTATAAAATGTTTCCTTTCAGGAAATAAGCGTATCTTCAACATTTAGACTTTTTTTCCTTACAAGTGACCTTAAAAAAATCCACCTTGTATAATTTCAAAGCTTAATTTATATACATTCCTATCTCAAAACAACATTACATTATAAATATTATTTATTTCTTTTACTCTTCCTGATCTTTTCCAATACCCTTTTTGTTCAGTGCATTAAAAATAATAATAATATCTCCCACAGTGGAGCGTACAAAAACATCGTCATGACACCGGCCCTAGAAATAGAGTCGTATCAGATATTTATGCAAAAAGTGTGTCAGATATTGATCCCAGTTTATAAAATATTCTGTTACAGAACTGTCAGAAGTGTTGTGGAACATGGTGCTACAGATGGGTCTGAAGGACCACAGCTACGTGGGCGCGATCAAGCTTTACGTCATATTCTGGTTCTGGTCGCTGTTCACACTCGCCATCCTGGTCATGATGGAGGGGCTGTCCGCTTTCCTTCACACCCTGCGTTTGCACTGGTGAGTTCACGTTATCTTTATAGCCTATATAGATTCCTCTTCCGTATGACGTCACGCCTACCTTCACTTTTTTAAGGAGTGATGTATAACCACTTCCGAACTTTGACGAGCTTTATCTTTGTCATTTTTTGTTTGATTATAATGTCACTGACGGACTAAATAGTTTTGTATTAACCAAAAATATACCTACCCAATTAATTAACCCTTTGATACACACACTTTAATATTTAAACTTTTTACTCCATTTGGGACCTTTTTGGCTTTTTCTATGTTATGACTTAATGTTATTTGTGGGTGGCGCTGGAGTTTAACTCGAACTGTGTTTTACAGGGTGGAGTTCATGAGCAAGTTCTATTCGGGTCTGGGCTACATCTTCCAGCCGTTCTGCTTCAAAACCATCCTCGAGAACGACGATGACGAATAAACCGACCAGTAGTTTTATACTTTAGCGTAGTCACACCAGTATTTTTGACTTAATTTTGTGTAGTAAATGTCACAAAGCAGTTTGATTATATATTTATGCATGTTTCGAATTATTGTCTTTTATTCAAATTCAAATTCAAAATTCAAAACTATAAGTTTATGAAGAATAAGTTTTTGGTAAAAATTTCATTTTTAATAATAGTTTTTTTTTGCTGTACAGTCAGCTGGCCGGACTACCAGGATGTCACTACCACATTAATGTATTCTCACGCAATTTACATAAGTATACCAAATATCAAGTCAATCCAACTACTGGAAGTTAGCCATTTATTGGAGCATACTACCACAGAATCAAAAGCAGCTATCGATTACATACCTGACAAAGGATATTTTTAAAGCTAGTAGTATTTTCAATAATCACAATGGATATTGTAACTTATAACTAATACTCTAAGGTTGAATTTCCAAGTCAATGCATGTGGTAGCTAAACCACCTCTGCCTTTTTAAGGATCAACTTGCAAGATTCGATTACAGACAGACAGACAACGGGACAGGTGAAACTAAATAAAAGCTTGTAAAAAATCAATTGCATTCTTACTAATTTCCACTGTTGAATGAAACAAAGCCTTGAAAACTACTGTTTATTCGATATTACGTTACAGTTCACTTATTCTAGTATTGCTATGTTCTCAAGTTAGTTTTAGCCTTTTCCAATATCTCCTTTTTGATCTTAGGATAGTCTGGATGTGCCTTGAGGATGTGTCGACATACCACGATGCATTCAGGGTACTTTTTGAGCTTGAGGTAAGCGTGAGCGAGCTTATAACCAACGGCCAGGTCGGTTTTGCCACCGAAAGACCAGGCGTTGTCGTAATTCTGAGCAGCGCTTTTGTAATTCTGCTCTTTTTCTGCCAGATAACCTGTAAATAACGTTACACGCGTTATCACTAAACGGTTGGTTAAGGCTATTTCTACTAAAAATTAACCAGTTGTCCCGGGTGGTGCCCAGATAGCATAATAGGGAATATGCATGGAACAAAATTTTTATCTTAAATTACTTAGTGATACCGAACGAATGACGTAAAATTCATCAATATCAGTACCCTCAGTGTAAGTTTTCGGTTACAAAATACGTCTCGATCGCGTTCGCGTTAAAGTCTCAATTTATATGGAAACACGAACAGCGCCTCTAGCGGAACGTTTGCGATATTCGTGTTTCCATACAAATTGAGATTTTAACGCGAACGCGATCGAGATGTATTTTGTAACCGAAAACTTACAATAAGGGCACGGTTGAAAAATAAGGATACGAACGATTGGATTCCCTCCCTCTCTTTCTAGAAAAATCAAATTTCTGTCAAATGTCGAGCTGTGACGTCATTCATAGTGCATGTCGAATATCTCTGTCTATTGACAGTTTAAAACGTCAATGTCGTAGTATTTTTCTTATGTCAAATAATAAAGATAAATTTGAACAAAGAAAAAAAGAAATGCTGGCATTTTTCTTATTACTTTCGAGAAAAGCATCGTCAGATTCTGAAAATTACCTAAATACTGGTAAGCAGCCGCGCAAGACTGGTTGTGGTTGAGGATTTTCGTCAACAGTTCTTTAGCTACATCCAGTCTTCCCGAACTAACTTGGCCATCCGCCACTTCCAACCAGCACCTATAAAGTATTAACGACGTTGTAATATAATAAGTAACTAGAAAAGTTCTGACCACAGTAATTAATTTAGATATTATATACCTTTCCAACCAGCAGCTTTTTCGGGCGTCCATGTCACTGACGAAATGGTCCTCTTCAATATGTTTTTCGCACGCGTCGGCTGCTTTACAATGTTGTAACTATAACAACCGTAAGACACAGTGAATACGGTACAATATTGATCTGTAAGTTTAGTATCCAGTCAAGGAAACTGAATCACGTACCAGGGTGGAACCATTTGGTAATCAATTTCGCCGATTACTTTGGCAAACGTATAGGATGTCAACATGACACCACCACCTTGTTCCACCTTGGTACGTTTCTTCGACTGCACATGTCGGCGGTATACAGCTAGTGGTATGGAGTGAAGTGATATCTTACGCGTTCGCAATGGCCAGAATCAGATATGGGTCGTCCTGGTGACTCTCATCAGTTACTATGGGCAGCAAATCTTGTAGGACGCGTTCAGCTTGGCTCTTCTGCTTGGTCGCTAGCTGTATAAGCGCTTGCAATGCCTTTCGTTCCGCCGGCGCTACTTCTGCTAGCAGTTTTTCAGCCGTTTTGAGCGCTAGCATTTTCGTGTCACTGAAAAAACGATTATTTGCGTGGTGAGGGCTGTTAGCAAAACAGTCAGGTCACAGCTTTACCACACAGGATAAAAGCTCCCGATAACACAGATATGAATAGGGAATATTACGCAAAGGTCTGCGCGGGGGCGACACTAACACAAATCGCGATGACAACGTCAGTTCACTTTATATTTGTCGCCATATGACGGATCATGAGCAAAGAGTATTAGTACCATTATTACCTATAGAAAACTGTTTACGGTTTTTGCTAAGTGCTGCACTC
>NC_133484.1:3984291-3987472 GCF_025370935.1 Choristoneura fumiferana
ATATTTTTATTTAGGCGAAATGTTATTTCCCAACTCAACGTTTCGCACTGATATCATTTCCCAACTAATGATTCGATAAATTATTATTATGCAAATTATTACCTGGATTTTTTTTAAGATGTCATTTATGTTTTCGTCAAATGTATTGATTGGCATATCTTAATTTAGCAACTTATTGAATGGCATCCAACCTACTTTTCTAGTGTCATTTATCCGGGCTGCTATAAAAAAAAACCTAACATCGAAGGCTAAGGCGGGAGCTACGCTCCGCTGCGCTCCCGCCTTAGCCTTCTGAACCTAAACTATCCAAGTCGCTTCTGTTCCGAACCGTCTTGCTCGCTCGCTTCGCTCGCTCGCACAAATCAAATTGAAGTATAACTTTGCAATGTATGCAATATGATTGGCTTAGGCAAATAAAAAATTGCCCAAATGTTATTTGACAATTTCTTATTTGCCTAAGCCAATCATTTGCTACATAATTATTTGCCACATAAATGTGTGATGAAGTAAAATTTTGCAATGTAAAAATGTTGCGAAATAAAAAAAATGCGAAGTAAAGTTATGCCAAATATTAGTTTGCCAAATGAAACTTTGGCGAAAGGTTGGTTGATAAGTGAAATTTGGCGAAACATATTTCGCCGAAAAGGCAGTACACCGAATTTTATCAACAAATTGTTGTATTAAATATAATGACCCGGATAACTCACGTCTTAAATCGAGTTTAGCTCGACATGTTTCGGGCTAATGCGTAGCCCTTCGTCTTCGAAGCAACGCGACTCAGCGGTTGCTGCAACACGCGCACTGCGCGCCGCCGCTCTGCTCGCGCGACTACCCGACGAAACTGACACCGGCACACTACTACCCGCGTTTTCATCATCATTACAACTGGGTCATTATATTTAATATGAGTGAGTCTCACAGTAGTTTCATCTTAGATGAATGATTGGTCTCGCGCGCTCGCTCGACTAGATACCGCCGGCGTACTTGTCAAATGCGGCAACAAATAGTACGCCGAAATCGGCGTACCTGAGCCCGAGGCGACTCAGTCGCGTTGCAAACTGTGCGTAATGTACATGTCCCGAATTTTTGTTAAATTTTGGTCATAAACCGAAGTAAAATGCCAGTTTTCGCAGTGAAACTGTTTAAAAATAATACTACAAGAAATAAGAAGGACACTGGGATCACATACCATCAGTAAATATCGTATAATTTCGAAATTACAAAATAAAATAACATGAACCCTAAACGCCATTCTGTGTTGCCGCGTACACAAGAATCAAATTCCCCGTGGTTGAGATTTTAATAAATTGAATTTTATTGTTATCATTATTAAATGATGATAAATCTAAATAACTTATTTTATTTAAGTATCTAACGTAATTATTATATATACATAACCTAGTTCTATATTATTTAATGTTTATCTTTGAGATATTATACACTGAAGGTGTATAAATTGTTACCCAACACTATTTAATTAAGGGGTGAATGTGTGTTAAAATTAAAAATGTTTTTCGTCTTCCCAGTCAAAAGCCCGATCAGCTGATTTACTTAGTTATTACGGGAAACGAAAAAATTTTTTTTTCGTATTTCTACCCATTTTCCTGAAATGTTAAATTTTTACCCGACTGCCCGAAGGAGGGTTATGTTTTTCAATCGTATGTATGTAAGTATGTATGTATGCATGTACCTATGTATGTATATTTTGTAAACAATTATTTTTATTTTAGTCTTAATTAACCTGTACATTATATTAGGTTTAACTATAGGTGCAACGTGTTAACTGTTAAGTACGCAAAACTTCTTAGTTGGTGACTCAGTCCATGAATTTTCAGTAATAATTTGTAAATATTGAATGTCCTTAAATATATATATTTTTTAATTAAAAGTGAGGCCTGATCATTGATATACCTACATCATACCTACCATTTTTTTAAAGAAGGAACCTACGCCTAACCTATACACAAACATATTAATACATTCACTCTTAATTACTTCTTAATTTCTAAGTATTTCCCAAGATACATTTTGTAACCAGTAACTTAATAGAGCACAGAATAATTTATTTTCCCAATAATTCGGGTAACAGTGGAGCAGCTGGCAACACAATTCGTCACGCACACTAGTATCCTTGCAAATTGTCTTACACCGTTCTTACGCACACTACAATATTGAGTTGCCGCATTCACGAACGTTTTGTTTTTAGTTACCGCGGTATCTAGTCGAGCGAGCGCGCGAGACCAATCATTCATCTAAGAGTTTCATGTTCAAAACAAATTGTTGTCTTTTTAACCCCCGATGCAAAAATAGGGGTATAAGTTTGACCGCTATGTGTGTCTCTCTGTGTGTGTGTGTGTGTGTGTGTGTGTGTGTGTGTGTGTGTGTGTGTGTGTCTGTCTGTGGCACCGTAGCTCTTAAATGGGTGGACCAATTTGAATGCGGTTTCTTTTAAAGCAGGTTTTCTAGCGATGGTTCGATGGTTCTTCTCACATGTGTGATCAAAATCGGTTCAGCCGTTTTTAAGATATTAAACTTTGAAGTGACAAAGTCGGGGGTTTTGCAACTTTTTTTTGGTTAGGTTATAATGTTAAATCAGTATCCATCGGTTTACTTTTATTAGTTACCTTGATCTACTTTAAAAAAAATAACAATTAAATTACGATGCGACGTCATTCGTACAGACCTACAGTTATATATTCGGAATGTTACAGTAATTCATGTCTAAAAGCATTTTTCTATAAAGATATAGGTAAAGACTATCCAGTGGCGAAGGGCAAAATTTTGTGGTAACCCGGAGCAAAAAAAACACCGACCATAAAGCAAGTTCTATAGTTATTTTTTTTAACCCCGACGCAAAGAGAGAAGTGTTATAAGTCTGACCGCTGTGTGTCTATGTGTCTGTCTGTTGTACCGTAGCTCTTAAAGGCTTGGCCGATTTGAATGCGGTTTTAATGAGGGCTATCGTTTTTTGTCTCACTAGATGGCGCACTGTTGCGTGAGATTTTTAAGTATGGCTTTTAAAGGCTGTTATTACGGGCGTGAAAACAAAGTTTAGATTAAAATCATATTTAATACACCTTAAAACCGTGCCATAAAAATATCCAGCAACCACAGTGTTGCTAAGTCCCGTTTTGTTCGGAAAAAAAGGGAGGACAAAAGTTTCCGAAAGACAAAACTGTCT
>NC_133484.1:3987572-4020072 GCF_025370935.1 Choristoneura fumiferana
AATGCTCGTGATTTCATTCGGAGTCAGTGAAGAATGAATGTAGGTACCTAATGTAGGGAAGACAATAAAAGCGGATCGCAGGGGAAGTGCTTTGTGTGCTGAATCGAAAACTTCATATTCCACTCACGATCGTTCAATTACAGCTGCATAAACCGAGATAAGCATGACGGGATATGAAATTCATTTGTTAACATAAGTATCTTTTTATCATAATATAAAAATATTAAATAATTTATTGAATCAGGCGTTACTTTGCGGAGGTCCATATCAATGAACTAAAAGAATTTCCTTGCTCACCCGCGACCTTACGATAGCTAAGCTTATGCAAAATATGCGTGTTCATGCAGTTCCTCCACCTCCACACTGTAAGAACACACACAAATCACACAAACCCATCTATCACCACCACCACACTACACTGACGCGTTTCGAACTCAACCAGAGCTCATCTTCAGAGTGACACAACCGTACACCATGCTACCAGTTGTTAGACTCAAACGTCGTCAAGGAGTGTCGTGGGTCTAACAACTTACATCTAATCATTTATGTATTTTATTTTCTAATCTAAACATACCTGACTTTTTCTAATTCCGTACTCTGGGTGCGCCTTAATTTTGCAATGAGTGCCTTCATTATGTTCAATAAAAATACTAAATTGATCTGAAACAAAATAATTGATTTGCGGGTAGAGCTGTGAAGCAATGGAACGAAAAGGCAGAATAGGTGCCCAATACGGTATTTGACTATTTTGTATATGTTGTTATAAATTGAAACTACACAATGCCTGTTATTGAATAGAAAATCAATTTTTAAGCTACATTTACAAATAAAAAGTTATAAAGGTTTGAAATTCAAGATTAGACAGAGAAAGACATACTGGCATGCGACGTCACACGCCAGTACCGCCATACTTGCTGTATAGAGAAAAACGTTTGACAAAGAGACAGGTATATAGATTTTTAAAAAAATCACTATAAATCCAATTTGCAACCTATTTAAATTTTCTCTTCGCTAAACACTATCTGTATGTCTATATTTTCATAATAATATTAAGATATGGCAAAATCAGGAGTTGTCAAATACCGTATTGCCAATTGACATGCAACCCGTGTCCGTTTGAATGTGTCTCTAAATGTGGCCAGATAGGTTTTTGTTTGTTTATTTATACTCCTTATTATACAAAAAACCGGCCGTTACAGTTTTCCTTGAAAGTTTGATATACTTACTACCATCCTGAATTTCTTCAAAATTTTCCACCCACCCGTTTAGATTTTAGAGGGGGGGACCATTTTGTCGGCATAGTTTACATAAGTATATATCCGTGCAAAATTACAGCTTTCTAGCATTGATAGTCCCTGAGCAAAGCCGCGGACGGACAGACAGACCGACAAAATGGTAGTTACAATAAAAAATTCTAAAACATTTTTTTTTAGGATACTTCCCATAGACGTAAAGTGGGGGTGATTTTTTTTTCTCACCCAACCCTATAGTGTGGGGTATCGTTGGATAGGTCTTTTAAAACCAGGGGTTTGATAAGACGATTTTTCGATTCAGTGATTTGTTTGCGAAATATTCAACTTTAAAGTGAACATTTTCATAAAAATCGAGCGGCCCCCCTCTTAAATCTAAACGGGTGGGTGCAAAAATTTTAAATAATTCAGGATGGTAGTAAGTATATAAAGCTTTCAAGAAAAACTGTAACGGCTAAGTTTGCTTGACAATTATAAGTAGTTTAAGAGTAAATAGCAGCCTAAGGTATAAAATATACCTTAACTTGGAAGATTTCGAATAAAATACGAAATCCTTAGAAAAATATTACTTAATTATTTCGGAATGACTACGGAACCTTATTTTGGGCGTGTCCGACACGCTCTTGGTCGGTTTTTTGTAAAAAATAATAAGTTCACCTTTGTACTTATTTCTCAATGTCTGTCAATTCTGTTTGTTACTTACTTTTAGTGGGCGGACGACAGATGCAATTTACGTCAAAATCATGTCGAACAATATACGTAATATGGATATGACTACAATGAGGGCTATCGCGTATGAATTCGCCGCTAGAGGCGCTAGTGTAGCGTGAGGTCTCCGAAATGTCAAATCTCGTAGTTTTTGGGTGAGCTACGCGGGTTTATTTATAATTAGAATAATTTTGTGAATATTTTGCATTACTTACCTGAAATTAATTATGGCAATTATGCGTTACGGGGCAATGAATGTCCGTGTTTTGTCTTTCGGGAACTTTTGTCCTCCCTTTTTTTCCGAACAAAACGGGACTAAGCATCACTGTGGTTGCTGGATATTATGACATACGAAATACGTACGTACGTTCAAATACTCAATTTCTTCTTCATTATAGTTATACCTACTAGTGTTTGCCCGCGGCTACCCACGTGTAAACCATTAGGTAGATCCAGCAGATGAATTGAACTTCCGGGATTTTACTTAATTCCCATGAGAATTCCTAAAATTATTGTAGATTAACGTCGCAAAAAAAAACTGTGCTAAATTTCATGGTTCTGAACCTATCAGTTGAAATTTCGAATATTTTATCGAGGTCTATGTATTATTCCAATCACCAGCTTTCGCAAATTTTAGTTAAATCCGTCTAGCGATTTTAGAGTGAAGGCGTAGACAAACTATACACACACATACATACTCATAAATTTTCGCATTTATAATATTAGTAGGTACTATTTGAATTTAATTGATGTTAACGGTAAGTATTTAATAATATACCTAAATGTCACTAAACTTAAAAAAAAAACTGTCATTTCACGAAAACGGTACGCACTTGTCATTGCACACATCTGTCTCAGGTAATTGGATAATAGTATTTTATGCAACTGTATCGTAATAGGGGTCCTTAAAACACGAGTGATGATGCTACTCTGTCCTTTACTTTTCCGTACAAAAGCGTTGCGGCAAAGTGCGATTCTGTCGACATGAGATCTGATCTGCCCAATAGCGATAATGGCCAGATGCTACTCTGTCCTTTTACTTTTCTGTACAGATGCGTTGCAGGCAAACTGCGATTCTGTCGACATGAGATCTGCCGAATCGCGATAATGGCCAGATGCTACTCTGTCCTTTTACTTTTCTGTACAAATGCGTTGCAGGCAAACTGCGATTCTGTCGACATGAGATCTACCGAATCGAGATAATGGCCAGATGCTACTCTGTCCTTTTACTTTTCTGTACAAATGCGTTGCAGGCAAACTGCGATTCTGTCGACATGAGATCTGCCGAATCGAGATAATGGCCAGATGCTACTCTGTCCTTTTACTTTTCTGTACAGATGCGTTGCAGGCAAATTGCGATTCTGTCGACATGAGATCTGCCGAATCGCGATAATGGCCAGATGCTACTCTGTCCTTCTGCTTTTCTGTATAAATGCGTTGCAGGCAAACTGCGATTCTGTCGACATGAGATCTGCCGAATCGCGATAATGGCCAGATGCTACTCTGTCCTTTTACTTTTCTGTACAAATGCGTTGCAGGCAAACTGCGATTCTGTCGACATGAGATCTACCGAATCGCGATAATGGCCAGATGCTACTCTGTCCTTTTACTTTTCTGTACAGATGCGTTGCAGGCAAACTGCGATTCTGTCGACATGAGATCTGCCGAATCGCGATAATGGCCAGATGCTACTCTGTCCTTTTACTTTTCTGTACAGATGCGTTGCAGGCAAATTGCGATTCTGTCGACATGAGATCTGCCGAATCGCGATAATGGCCAGATGCTACTCTGTCCTTTTGCTTTTCTGTACAAATGCGTTGCAGGCAAAGTGCGATTCTGTCGACATGAGAGCTGTCGAATCGCGATAATGGCCAAATGCGAATCCGGTGAATTACGTTTCTGTCCAAATACGAGTAATCCATTTATAATTTACTTTTTCTTGTTTTCTTGATGTTAGTCTAACATCTGGTAGCATGGTGTACCTACTTTTTTTACTTCTTTTATTTTGCCACTATCGGCGTAACTGATATATATGTATATCATGCGAAATTGCTTTCAAGTACTAACTAACGGTCTCTGAGCTTAGACGCGGACGGACAGACAGACAGACAGATGGACAGACATGGCGAAAATAAAACTAAAAAGTAAAAATATTTAAAAAGCTTGGTAGATGCTTATTTTAATAACTCAATATTATGTAAATTCGTTTTACAGGGATATCAGTCTTTAAAGGAATGTTTTATGTCTAATTTTTGTACCTACGTTGATTCTGATTTGTATTTTTGTTGTTAATTTCTGTGAGGGTTTTGTTTGAGTTCCCTTTTAAATGGTCCTTTTTGATAATAGTCATAATGACTGAGTAATTTTAAGGCATGGGCATCTTTTATTTTTTTTATTAATTAGTTCTTGCTTGAAATAATTGCTTTTTATTCGAAAGTGGAGTATGGAAAATGCTAATTTTAGATATTTTTGTTTAGATACTTTTAAGTACAAAATTTATTGTTTTTTTGTTGAGATTTGCGGGAAATATTATTTATTGTTTTCTAAATAAGAGTTAGGAATGAAGATTTTGTTGAAACGTAATGTTTATTCTTTCAATTTCCTTTATGTCTTGGAGACCTAATTACATTTTCAACATTAAAATGAAAAATAGTAAATGGAAGACTGTCACTATATATTTTTTCAATTTAAATTAAATATACATAACCAAAAGGAAAATGTTTTATTTTACCTCGTTATACATTTAAAAACTATCATCAATATTTGCGATTAAATAAAAATTGCACACAATTTATATATAGTTTGCTCACCATCACTAAAGTTATTTTGCTTTAATCATTTCATGGCTCTCCTGACTAAAAGCACATTTTTCGTAGTGACGGTATTGGATTTAACGTAAGAGATTATGAACTTGTGTATAAGTACTTGTAATTTTTATATTTACAATGTTTGCCATATGATTCACTTATAACATCCTCCATTATATTAGTAAAGGCAATAAGCCACTGTAATCGTATCATGTAGGTACCTACCTACTCTTAAAGTGGTGAGCTAGCCGCGAGGCCGCGTCAGTTGCAGGCGCCCTCGCGACCCCCGCGACCCCCACGACCCCCGCCGCGCCCCCATGCAACCCGGACCCGAATAGCTTAAACGGGTTGATGGTGAATATCACCAACTCGAAATATTGTTATTGATTCTGAACTAAAATAAAAATTAATTAAGGAGATGTATGTTCGCGCATCATTTCAGAACAGCTGCATCTATTTGGTTACTTTATAAATTTTTGTTATTTCTAATTGTTAGGAGATGATTTGTAGGTATTAAGAAAATGTTTGAAATTTTTTACGCTACAGTAAAAAAAAAATTAAAAAAAATCCTAACATAAAATCAGTGAATGAGGCTTAAGATGCTTGCAGGGTAGATTTAGTTAGTATCTTTTTTTTCATTGGTTTACCCGTGCAAAGCCGGGGTGGGCGTCTATTTAATGATATTTAATTAGGAAGAAGTATTTCGTATTATTAAAAAGCTTCGCTCAGCTTATAGGTATTCGAAAACACTCATATTCCTAGAGGCACGACCAATAAAGCCAATCGATCTAAGATTGTTTGCCCTCGAACACCCAAAAAAATTATAAACATACGAAACAGAAGATTATTTTCTGTTTATAAATATAATATAGATTGTATAACCTAAGTACAATATCGATAAGATTCGAAAATAACATACCAATATTACTCCTAATCTCGGTCCCTGTACAATCCAATAAAGCGATGTGAAGTTGTAGCCATACCAACAACTGCAAAAATAAATTTATTATTATTGTACAGTAGGTACATAAGGAAAGTTCCGCAGTTTTTTATTTAGTCTAGATGCAATCATCAAGTGGCTTTTAGCGTGGGCAGAACATAAATTGTGGTATCCTACGTGTGCACACAGGAAAAAGATAGAACAAAACAATATTAGAGATTTTTGCTAGTGATGAATCTTTTCTCGCAACGTTCCCTGGTTCAAACTTCTAAAGCCTAACATCACTTTGCCAGGTGTATATGTGATATGTTAGGTAGGTAAAATAATACCATACTTCCTTGAGTCGCACTAACGGAGGAGTGCCTAGTGCCAATAGATACGAGTATAATTGGAATATATGTAGGCGAATTGCTCTTCCAGATCTGCCTACAATATGTTTTACGGCAGGTAAGAATTTCCCGCACATTTTTATCAGAATAAAATAGCATACGGGTTTGTCTGCATAATATAAATATTGATCCTTGTGTCATTGCAAATCATCAAATGCTAAATTAAACGTAAAGATAAATAGATAGATACTTTGTTAGTAAAAAAATGTAGCCAGGAGGTCGATTTTACAAATTGTAACCATTAAAATACGTACCTATGTAGCATTCGACAATGTAAAAAAGTTGTGCAATAGGCAGGTACTAAAAAATTACCACTGGAATAAAATTTTCGACGACTACAGAAAATTAATGAGATCGGTAATTTTCTTATAATCCACATTAGTTTCTAATTTATTACAAAAGCAAATTAATGTTTTAAGGGATGTTCCCTTCTTTCGCAGACAGAAATTTCATAGAATTTCGTTTCGCAGAAAATGTTTCATATAATATTTGGTCCTCGTATTTTTACTTCGAATATTATTGTTTCAATGACTATATACTTGAATAAAACATATTTAATAGAATTAGAAAGAAGAAAGAAAGAAAGAAAATACATTTATTCGGAAAAGTAACAAACTTGAACGATTACATAAATAAATAACACAGACAAGGAAAGCAGTTACCATTCACGAAACGGACCCACCTCAGCATAATGCCGGCTCAGGAGCTAGCGCTGGTCTTCCGGTGGGACCGTGAAGCCGTCATTGCAAGCTGCGCGCACGACCGGACCGTGTCTATTGTGAACGCGACCGTTTAAAGTCAGCGCTACCAACACAAGCATGTCATGTGCATGAAATTGACAACTGACACGGCCAACCATACGCTCAGCAAGCAAGACGAAAAACAAACAAACAAACAATAACAATTTTCAATTATAATATACAATACAACAATTTTCAATTATACTTTTCAAGGAATCATATAACCACTCCAATCATTATTTATAAAATTTATCAAATTGTAGAATTATTTTTTAACAAATATTGTTTGTTCGATAAAATATATTAGAATAGGTTAGAAATCGCTACCAGAAAAGTTGGTTAGGTTAGATTAGATTAGAACAGTGACCTCGTCAGAAACGACTCGCTACTAGAAAAGTAGGTTAGGTTAGAACTGCGACCACATCAGAAAACGGATTGCATGTTTTTCTTGGTAATAAGTTTTATAATAACTAAATAATATGATAATAATTAATATTTGATTTGTTATTATTTGATATGAATATCTAAACAAAAAAAAATATTTGTAACAAAAAACAATGATTTAAATTTCTTCAAAGTAAGTGTTCTGCGTATTGATTATTCTATGAAACGATAATATGATGAAAAATGTCTGTTAAACGAAATTCTATTAAAATGTTGTCCGTAAAACAACGTACAACCGTTTAAAGGTTATATTTACTAGCTATTATTTAGGTACACAATATGTTACGTTAGTACTTAGGTACCTACGACTATAATGATATGAGAAGTATCACAATAACGGTCCAAATTCGATGAATTCTATCTGGTAAGAGAGATTTTCTGTTAAACTTTTCTGGGGAATTATGAATAAACATTCTTATTTACTCACGTTTTAACTCTTTCCGTTCTATAATGTAAAGCAGTCATGACAGCCCATAACGCTGTAAGAATGACGGGCAAGCCCCATCCCGTGGCATAGTACACCACGTGAGAGATCCCCTCGCGCAAAGCATTCGCCGTGACTACGTTGTGCAAGTACAACCCTTCGATGAACATCCACATAAACATCACGGTGATCGCATACTCCAGGAGAACGTATGAGCTTTCGCAAAGGTAGGGCTGAAAATAGATAGATAGATAGATAGATTTATTTATTACCTAATGAAAAAATATATACATGTCAGGTAATTATAAGAAATTCACAAAAGGATCGTCACATTGTATACAAAATAATAATAATAGTAATGTATATGATAGCGGTAAATTAAAAAAACATAGTCAGCCAAAATAAAAATAGAATTAAATTTAAAAATAATAATAATAATAATCCTGGGTAAAACATGGTCAAGACGATAAAATTAAATATAAAATAAAAATAAAATAAAAATTAGTCCACTACAACAGGACAAAATATGTCAATACTTAATTAAAACAATAAAATTACAGTCACAGAATGTGTAAATGTCAAATTACAATTAAATACACTGAAAAAGAAAAATAACAATTAAAATATAAACAAATAGGTACTTAATGGTACAGACAAAATAATCATCAGTCATTAATATAATATTTATTTCCTTTTGAATCATATTATATTTAACCCCTGTTTCACCATCCACGGATTAAATTTATTTGACGGATAAATGTGATGCCGTCTCTGTTTGTTTTGTTCGAATAGACGGAGACGGCATCACATTTATCCGTCGAATAAAATTAGTCAATGGGTGGTGAAACAGCCCCTTAATAATTTATAGTAGGTATAATTTAAATTACAGCCAGTGTTTACTGTCAATAAAATAAAATAATGATATCTTAGACTATCCCAATGTTACAAAGTGATAAAATTTGGAGAATAAAGACAGCAACTCAACTACACGTTTCTTCGACCAGTAGCTTATTTGTGTTTGTTTCGGCGTGAGTTAGCTGACATTGCTGATGCGTTTAACTTTGTAAAATAATCTAAATAAAAATTGAATATAAGTAAAAGTACTTACTCGAACATGTTTTAAGGGGGCCTACCACGCTCTCTTAATATGATTCAGTTTAGGCTCTAAACTGAACTGCATCGCTATTTCGTATCACGACGTTGCTTTTGCGATTCAGTTCAAGCACGGTTCAGCGACAGCGATACAGACATTCATTCACTCACTTCAAGCGGTTTTCGTACCATGACGCTTAACTTGAGTGGGAATTGAATCGCTTCAGTGTCAAATTTAGCGATTCATTACAAGTTACTCATTCTGTCAATTCTTTTGGAATTTTAAGTGTTTTACTTGGAATATTTTTAAGTTTCAAGAACTTTTAAACTTTTATTCAAGTTTTATAACTTTTCATAGGTACTCACGACATTGTGCTTCTTAACTCCTCGTTGATAAAACTAATTTTTCAGTGAGAAAAGAGACTCGTGGATTAGAGACAGCGTAACATTTTATTTGTAATCAACACAACGGTTGCTAAGAACACGGAATGACATAGAGTTATGGTTTTCCTTGGGTTTTCCAAAGGAAATAAAGAGGTTTTAGTATACAAAATTTGGTTTGCATATAGCGGCATCCCTTTCGCGACTTAGCGTTTCAGTTTCGGACCAGAGACAATATCGGTCTTTCATTCACTTGTAAATTTCGACGATTCAGTTTAGGTGCCTAAATTGAACTGCTCTGCGTTTGGATCGTTTATGAAATGATCATGGTAGGCCCCCTGATAGTGATAATGTAAACTATTCCTCGTACAAGTTCCAAAGAATACCCGGTAATTAAATATTCCCTGAGTGCCCACTTTACCGAAATAAAATGTAACACAGCAAACATTTTCGCTAAGATAATTCGCAACAGCACAAAATTTACCGCTACAGTCGCCAAAGCAAATATCTGTAGTTTTGGCACGGTTATGGCGAATCAGCAGCTATTGTATACGAAAAAGCCGTCGCTCGAGCGAATACATTTCGGATATTGGTTCTGTCCACAAGTCAAATCTCTTCACTTCGAGTTATGCTAGCCTCGGAACTTGTCCAAGTTCTTGTCGCTGGAAACCGGCAAATAGAACTCAGCAAGAATCCACCGATTCACTAAGTGCTCTTCAAACTTTTTTCAATACACAAGTCACGTGTTCTAGCACATTTATATTTGAATTTTTTAGGCATTTAAGGTATATCTCTATCCTTACAGTAAAAAAACAATGCTCTTTTGATGATGTAATGGGTAAGGATTCGAACGTAGTTAGGCTTATGGTGCGCGTATAAGTGTTTTTCATCTCTCATACTCGGAAAGTGAGGCAAATCATATCTAACAACAGAGAAGAAAACTATACTTTCTTCCCAAGGGTATAGATTTAAATAAAAAAATAAAAGTAATAAATAATTTGATGTCAATGGAACACAACTTACTAATTTTAGAAATAAATTGACTAAGTAAAATTCCTATTTAATCTACTGTTTGTCTTTTATAATTGTTTTGAACATTTAAAATTTTCTTAAATAATTTATTGCTTAACAATAAAGTCAATTGTTGACCTTCGACCTATGCTTAAAAAAAGTGACAATGTCTTGTCATGAATCTTACAATTTTTTTTATATTCATTTTAGTTTTTTTTATTCGATTACATTTTTTCTCATTAACTTAAATAATGTATATAGGTTTTTTTTTACTTTCCTTGTAGTCGAAATGAAAAACAGTGTTTAACTCGGGAAAAACACCAATGTCACACTCCAAATATTAAAGTTAGCTCGAGGGATATTGGTTCGTTTCCTCCCTTGTTGAACAATCTACTATTATTTTTATTTCCTACATTTCGATGGGTCCTATGTATAAGGACCAGTGTTTTATTTTCAATTTTGAGTTTTGTGCGTTATAGGTATCTATAAACTGTATATATATATTTAGATAGTGGATTAAAAAATACTGTTATTTAATTATTTTTCGTGTTTTCATTGACGTAAAATGGCCGAACTAGATACAATTTTAACGTAAAAGGGCTAAACCAAGGCTAAACGTACGTTTGATACTTTTACGCGGTAAATCCCGGAGCAGTTTTTTTTAAATCTGTGGGCATAACTGCCATTTAGGTCCTTGTACGTCAAGCGGAACGCCGCTACCCCGATACTACATCGTAATGTGATTGTATTACTTTTTTTTAAATTGGTCCAAGTATCTTGGGTAACGTATTTTTTACCAAAGATTCTAAAGTTAAGACAAAGAACCACATAGATCTTTTTACTGTATTTTTGAACACAAGTATATTTCCCGGAAATTCACGTATATGAGCGTATGTACAATAACTTTTAATGAAAAAATATTTTAGTACAATTTATTCGTTGCGATTGAAGGACAGGGTACTATTTGCTAGTGTGCCAAATTTTAGAAGTCTCGGATACACCATCTCTGAGTTACGACAGTTTTTGACTTTGGAAGGCCGTCCTGTAAAGTAAGGATTTTACACTTAGGCCCTTATACGTAGGACCCACCGATTTATTGTACCTACAGAATCTTTCAGATAAGATTTTGAAGTCACGCACTTATTTAGCAGAAATGAAAGAAGAAAGCACCGAGAGCAGTTGTTTTTTTCGCTTATTTTGACGTTTTCCAGTCGTTAAACTCTTACCATATTGTCGATGCCTCTTAAAGTGACGTTCTCAGAGGTGGAGCGGTCACCAAGCCAGCTGCGCACGAGTGCCTGGTCGATGTACACAGTCAAACGGATCAGTACTTGAAGCACCATAGCACTGAATAAACTCTTGTGGATCCTGGTGCGGTTGTTGCGTAAGGATCTACGAGCAAAGTATTATGTATCACACATTTACTTGGGAAACATTACTATAAGTACTATAATTTACTCAATAATTTATTAATATAAAAAAACGAATTTATCAGCTATTATCTGTTTTTTTGGGTCAATATAATTTCTCTTTAATTAGTAAAAAAAAAATGAGATGTATTTAATTTGACCAAAGTATTTCTGTACCTATCGAGCCTGAAAATAATATAAGAGAGCTGACTCTTCTTATACTGTTTAAGTAATACTTTCTGGGAATCAAATTTCCGAATCAATTAGTAGAATACATAGTTATGTATTAGTTAGTATTTCATTGTAGTTATGTATTATTAAGTACTACAATGCTAATAATAGATTTACTACATAATTATTTTATACTACTCACCTGTAATACGAAAAAATAATTAGGGACACAATAAGCGCGACGAGCGATATACTAAACCCTGCTATTTCCATGTATCTAGTACTCTGGGCTATTTCGAATTTAAGCTGTAAAATAAAAGTTTTATTACTGAAAAATATGCACTTTACCGGCAAATGGGCGCTGTAATTGCCCGTAAAAAAATAAACTCATATAATATTTGATATCAGATTGTACACGTTACTCTACCTGAGCATCACGTTCGTCGTCATAAACTTGTACGAAGAGTGTTTGGACCTCCGGCGGAAAGCAGGGGGTGTAGTTGGTCCAGCCCAGCGCGCTGGCTTCTCCCGGCCGCCGGCCTAGCCAAAGACCGCTAGCGCCGCACCGGCGGTACGCAAAATCTAATTTAGACGCAAGTGTTTTACTTGTTTGCCATTTGTTGTCTTTACTTAAGGTGCGTCGTCTTCCATACAAACTTTGGTACATCAATATTTCTTCCACAGACGTTATTTCGACGCGATTTTTTGAGGATAGTTAGTTATGGGCATATTGTTGTCGCAAATCACAAAATGGAGAGGATCTATAATACCTAAATTTCAGTATGATGCAGTAAATTTTGATCCATTTTACTGTGGTGTGAGTAGCTAATGTCAAATATAATCTGTTGTAAAAAGGTATTGACTATTTCGGGCGGTCACGTGACCACCTAGTTTGGCTCAGTGGTACCAATTCTTAGAAGTATGTAGTAAGAGAAGGAGTTCGAAACTCGATGACGCATAATGATTCTTTATCTTTTTTTTTTACTTTTTTATGTTTATTTACAAAGAATAAGTAATAGCATTTCGATAAAGTGCAATTAACCATGAAATTCAGTATTTTTAAGTCAGGTCAAACCAAAGAAAGTAATGTTTTTTCTTGAGGTCATCAATCTACTCTTTTTATCAAATAGCTGGCAAACTAGCATGCGGGTCACCTAATGGTAAGTGATCACCGCCGCCCTTGGTCACCTACAGCATTATTAGGACTGCGGGTGCGTTGCCGGCCTAAAAGGGAGGAGGGGGGGGGGGCTAAATTGGGCGGTATGGGGGCAGGATAAAAGGGGGGAGGGGAGTTGGGCAAAGGTACTATTTCACGCCGGTATTCAGATGGAGGTTGGTACTACTCCGGTCGAGCCGGCCCATTTGTACTGCAGTCAGCAAGTGGTTACAGTAAGGCTCTACCACATGAAAACTTGCTTGAACCACTAGATGCCTTCAAGAATGTTCTATGATGATGATGATGATGAATTCCTGTAGTCCCTCAGCAGGGACATAGGGCTCGCAGTAGGGACTTCCATGCGTCACGGTCCTGTGCTGTGGCTTCTAGGTCTCGCCAATGGTACCCAATTAGGGAGATCTCCTTCTCAACCGATCGTCTCCAGGTGATTCGGGGTCGGCCTGGCCTCCTACTACCAGCAGCTTGCCACTCCAGCGCTTGCTTGGCGAGATGAGCATCGGTTCTCCGCAACACGTGTCCGATCCAGCGCCACTTCCTCAATAGGATCTCCATATCAATTGGCTTCTGGCTCGTCAACTCCCACAGTCTAGTGTTTGTAATGGTTCGTGGCCAATAAACTCCTAATATGCGACGCAAACACTTGTTCACTAAAACCTGGAGTTTACTGGTGATTGCTTTCTTGACGAGCCAGGTCTCACACCCGTACAGGAGAACCGATTTGACATTTGAGTTGAAAACTCTGATTTTTGTGCGCCGTGCTATTACGTGGGACGTCCAGACCGGTTTGAGTTGTGCATATGCGGCACGAGCCCTGTTTATGCGCGCTTCGACATCTGCATTGGTTCCACCATTTGGGTCAACAACACAAGAATGTTCTATACTTATTATTAATTAATAAAAAGCTTGTAAAATAATGGCGTATCGCAACAAAAGCGTAGTGTAATTTGTTTGTTACAATATCACTTAGCGGGTCAAAATTTGAATGGTTTGGCTGTATGTAAGTAAAAACCGGGTGGTAGGATAAAATACCTAGCCTAGCGTTATTTACTTTCATTGGCAGTCCTGAACTTAGATAAACTTTCATAGTTCTCGGGCAAAATATCACACGTGTTGTAAAATGTAACTAAATATTTTGCATACATTTTGCGTAGACGCTAGCGCCATGCCGCGGTCATATAAGTAATATATTTTTTGGAATTCCTTGGTATATGGGAGCCCCCTTTAAATCATTATTTTATTCTGTTTTTTAGTATTTGTAATACATAATCTGTGAAAATTTCAAGTGTCTGACTATTACGACTCAAGAGATAGAGCCCTGTAACAGTCGGAACCCTGCACTGCTTTCGTGAGGAAACCTGCACAACCTGCGAAGCAATTCAATGGTGCGTTTTTTTTATACGACTGGATGGCAAACGAGCATGTGGGTCTCCTGATGGTAAGCGATCACCACCGCCCATAAACATTTGCAAACCAGGGGCATTGCAGATGCGTTGCCAACCTAGAGGCCTAAGATGGGATACCTCAAGTGCCAGTAATTTCACCGGCTGTCTTACTCTCCACGCCGAAACACAACAGTGCAAGCACTGCTGCTTCACGGCAGGATTAGCGAGCAAGGTGGTGGTAGCAATCCGGGCGGACCTTGCACAAGGTCCTACCACCTGCAAAAGCGTGTGAAGTGAAGTTCCCAATCCGCACTGGGCCCGCGTGGAACTATGGCCCAAGCCCTCTTGTTCTGAGAGGAGGCTGGGATGTAACAGATGGACGGACAGACAGACAGCGGAGTCTCACCAATAGGGTTCCGTTGGCACGTTCCCTAAAAAAAATTGTACTAAAAAAGAAAAAAAGTCGCTAAAAAAGACACTAACAACGAAAGCATTAGGTTATATCGGTTGTAATATTCGTCTAGCAATCATAACAAAATAGGCTGAATGAAAGAGGTTTTAAAGAAACTTAGAATGAAGTACTGGCTGGTTAGATAATTAAAAATATAATGTCATGGAAATGTCATCCAGACTATCACCACTAGTCACATTTATTTGTATGTCAGTAATTTTTAAATTTATTGTCGTCTTCAGTTCAATAATTTTAATGTAGAAGAATCGCGCTGTCTCATATTTCGTTTCCTAGATTTTTTTTACCGTACAACGGTAAAACCTACAGGACAATGGCAAAATTGACCTCCAATGGACAGAGCCACAGTTTTCCAAAAAACAAACAAGTTTATTGTCTGGAGGACGGAAATATCTAAGGCGCTAAAAGGACTACAATATAATCCTTACAGCATAGGATATGCTGTGAAATCTGACACAGGTATAGTCAACACATTTTTTAATACTATAAAATTGAGTGTTTTTTTACTAAAAGTGTACCTACGCTTTGTAAGATTTTTATAATACCGGTAAACCATGATCATAGCAATTAACATTATAGGTATAGGATTTTCGGATGAAGTGTGTATTTTTTTATAACAAGCTTTTTACAAGCTTTTATTTAGTTTCACCTGTCCCGTTGTCTGTCTATCTGTCTGTCTGTCTGTAGTCAAATCTTGCAAGTATAATTTGACCAACTTCCAGTAGTCAGATTGACTTGAAATTTGGAATGATTATGTAATTTGCGTGACAATACAATAATCTGGTAGTGACATCCTGGTAGTCCGACCAGGATCGTCTCCGCAGGACGGAACTCTTCAACGGTTAATAGCATCGACTTGAAATTTGGTATGCAAATGTTTTTTGTGTGACAATGCAAGTACTGTCAACAAAAAGGACAGTTATCAAAAAAAAAACTGGATTAAAAATGAAATTTTACCAAACCTTATTAAATTTAGTGGTTCAACATTTAGTGGTATCGATTTGAAACGTGGTACAGAGACGTACCCAGTTTGGATGACAATGTAAGTAGGTTCAGTCAGCGAAACAAAATGTGCAGTCAGCAAACAAAAATACAAAATCTTGTTACATTTTGTATACTTATTAGTATTGATTCCAGCCAGTAGCTAGTTATAGGTGGTGCGCTGTCTGTCATCGAATCACACACACACACACACACACATTCACACATTCAGTAAGATTTTTGCAAGCTTTATTTAACTTGCAATGTATGTATGTATGTATGTATGTATGTATGTATGTGTGGTTCAAACCTTGCAAGTTAAATTCAACCAACTTCCAGTAGCCGGATTGTCTTGAAATTTGGCATACTTTATGTAAATTGAGTGACAATACAATAATCTGGTAGTGGCATCCTGGTAGTCCGGCTAGCATCGTCTCCGCAGGACGGAACTCTTCAACAGTTAATGGCATCGACTTGAAATTAGTAGGTACCTATAAAATATATAATCCTAATGATAAATAAATTTGAAAGTTTGTAAGTGAGTGAGTTTGTGAGTGAGTATGTTTGTTACTTCTTCACGCTGAAACGGCTACGCAGATTTGGATGAAATTTGGTAAAAAAATAGTTTATAACCTGGATAAAACAACTTGGATATTGAATACTTTTTATCCCGATATTCCCACGGGATAGGAATAAAAATCTCGAATTAATACCCGCTAGGCTTAGAGACATGAAAATTTGGTATGTACATAGCTGGACATTGGAATAACACATAGGCTCCTTTTATCCTGATTATCTTACGGGATAGGGGATAGAAATTTGAAATAACAACCGCTGTAGTTAGAGTCATGAAATTTGCATGGTTGGNACCGCTGGCTTAGAGTCATGAAATTTGGTATGTGGTAACTGGACATCTGGAAAACACTTAAGTGACTTTTTGACCCGAATATTCTTACGGGATAACTAGGGATAAAATCTCGAAATAAACAACCACCTGGCTTTAGAGCATGAAATTTGGTATGTAGGTAGCTGGACCTCTGCAATAACACAAGGCTACTATTTATTCCGATATTCCCACGGGATAGGGATAAAATCTCGAAATAATAACCGCTGGGCTTAGAGTCATGAAATTTGGTACGCCAGTAACTGGACATCTGGAATAAATTTTAAGTGACTTTTTTGACCCGATATTCCACGGGATAACTAGGATAAAATCTCGAAAATAAAACCACTGGGCTTAGAGCCATGAAATTTGGTATGTAGGTAAGCTGGACGCTCTGGAATAACACATAGGCTACTTTTTATTCGCGATATTCCCACGGATAGGGATAAAATCTTGAAAAACAACCGCTGGGCTTAGAGGCATGAAATTTGGTATGTAGGTAATAGCCGGACGTCTGGAATAACACCATACGCTACTTTTTATCTGATATTTCCACGGGATAGTTTTGTAACTAAGGGACCCCATAACATCCGTGTATTATTGTTATTATTATTTTGTAATTTTTTCTTTAATTGTATACTTACTGTAGTTTTTAAGTATTTTATTTGTACTTATTTTATTTTGAAAAAAATGACTGCCAAGCTTCATGCGGCGCATTCTTCTTGGCAATGATGGTCTTTCCGAAAGTGCTGGTATTAAAAAAATGACGTGTAAAAGTGCCCATTGCGGCTATTTACTGAATAAATGATTGAATTTGAATTAGAATAGGGAAAATTTTTTGAATTTTAGCACTGGTTTTCGAGTCTGAATTTGTACAGTTATTCACACACAACTCAATGAAAGACCACGATATTAATTTGGAAATTTCCAAGGGGAATTTCTGTAAAATCCCGAAAATTTCAATTGCAACTACCAAAGACCGAATAGTTTTACGCTGTGAGAATATCGGAATAAAAGGGGTACGTATTATAATGTGTATAAATTTAAAATACATATCGGTTGAAATACATACAATTGAAATACCGGAAATTATAAAATATAATGATTCAAAATATATAAAGTTATTTAACATAAGTTCTAAACGCATAAGCTTGAAAGTGGTCAAAATATATAGTTACAACGCATAATGGTTCTTAGTCACAAAAAGCATATTTTCATAATGTATACGTTCAAAATTATACAGTATGTTTTCTATAATGGTTGAAATACATACTAGACACTGAATTTTCACAAAGAAAAATGCATATATTAAGATTCTGGCACTCGCCGGCCGCTGCCGCGGCATGCTCGCTTCGCTCGCTCGGCTCGTGCTTGTTTTGGTCATAATTGAACCTAACTCGCTACGCTCGTCGTCGCACCTAAAGTTTCTATTCAATTAATGATCAGACTTTAGTTTAAAATGCAAGGTCTTGTTAGACAATACCGATTCCGATCAGTCGTTATCTTATAGGTTAGGTTAGGTTAGAGTTTTGTCCAGGCGCGAAGCGCCTTAACTACCCTGAATAGGAGCTCCGCGAGGCGGATCTTACAGTCAACTTGTCTTACAGTCCTTAATTTTTCAGAATTTAACATGTAAAAACAACGTGAATAGACTGGAGATGATGAAATTTCTTTCAACTATTATATATTCTGATTGTATATGTTCTGAACATATACATTGTGAACTTAGTCATTTTAATTATGACCAGTATGAAAAACGTGCTTTATGAATTTTGATTAATATTTATTTTAACCATTATATTTTTCAATTTTCGGTATTTTAACTGTATGTATTTCAACCGATATGTATTTTAAATTTCTACATTATAATACGTACCCGAATAAAAGTACCGTGTATTTTGTCCTCAATATCCAGCTATGTAGACACGAAATTTAAGCCAAACCTGTCCAGATATTTTACCTGAAATATAATGTAACATTAGTAAGATTTTGCGATATTTCATAGACGTTTTAAGAATAATAAAGATAAGTGATACAATTTATCAAACAATGCAATATCTCAGTGCCTCTTGTTAATTTATACAAAGAATCGTCCCATCCTAAAATAAAATGTAATATCAGGCGGTTTATGTATTTTGTCTTGCAAATTTACAAAATTTCCACAAACCAACCGTTTGGCCACGAAGTTTGGAGTATTACTCAAAACAGGCTTATTCCGAAGCATTGAAAGATGTTATTCTATTATACATATTTGTTATTATCGATATTAACTCACGCTATAACTTAAGCAATTAAAAGATTTATTACAACTATCATATTTTAGAAAATTTTAATTCTAAATTGCATGTTCTTAAACTAAAAAAAAATAAAGCTTTTTCGTTTTTTTGATTCTTTTATTTGATTTAGATTATTATGTCAAAGTGTGTAGTGTCCTGATGCATGTGTGTCAGTCAGTAACCTAACTTGTGAAAAGAAATTTGACGCATTTCTAGCGGTACAAAAAAATGGCATCTTCATTCATTTCCATTGTGATCTTTGAGGCAAAAACAAAATAAAACCATAATGCACGATAATGTTTTTTTAAGGCGTGATGACGTACGGTATCACTGAGGGCAACTTGGCATGATATGGCAACACAACATAATGAGATTCTATGTTGAGACATCTACCGGCTGTATTTTATGAAAAAATATGACTTCATTATTAAGATATGTAGTAGGTACAGTGTGGCACAAGATCTAAATGGACGTGAGTGACGTTTGCACACACACACACACACACACACAAACATCACGCCTGTATCCCAAATGGGGTAGGCAGAGTACACGAAACGTTACCGCTTCGGAGCCACTTTTAGCAATTTTAGGTTTTAAGTTTGACAAAAACGATACAATATCGACAGGTTACTAGCCTGTCGCCTACGGTATACCTTACCGGTATATTGACATAGGCTACTTTTTATCTCGGGAAAATGCACAGCTGCCCAGGGAACAGCGCGCGATAACCGAATTCCACGCGGGCGAAGACACGGGCAAAAGCTAGTAAATTATATTATCTTCTATCTATACCTATAAGAAAAGTGTGAAGTTCCCAATACGCACTGGGCCCGCGTGGGAACTACTGCCCAAGCCCTCTCATTCCGAGAGGAGGCCTGTGCCCTGCAGTGGGACGTATATAGGCTTGGATGATGATACCTATAAAACAGTACCGTCGTGACTGACTGACTGACAGACAACGCACAGCCTAAACTACTGGTGCTAAAGACTTGAAATTTGGCATACATGTACCTCGAGTGTTGTAGAGATGCACTAAGGAAGGATAGGGAAATATCTAAACTTTTTTCGTTTTTTTTTTTAGTCGAATCTCTGAAACTATTGAGCCGATTTTAAAAATTATTTCACCAATAGAAAGCTACACTATTCCTCATTAGAGTATAGATTCTTCGGGAAAATGCAAAATTCCCGGGGAATAGAAGTAAGACAATCCAAATACAGAGCTGATTTAAAAAATTCTTTCACTAATAGTAATGTGCAGTATCTCTGATTGATATAGGCTGCTTTTCTACGGAAGAATGCAAAATTCCCGCAGGATCAAAATAAGTAAATTCCATTGGGGTTGATTTAAAAAAGATATTTTACCAATTGGGAGCTACATTATCCCTGATTGGCATACGCTACTTTTCTCCGGGAAAACGTAAAATTCCCGCGGGATAGCAAAAGGTAAATTCAACTTCAGGGTTGATTTAAACGTTTTAAACTTTCGTGATTCTCACTCATAGTCAAAATACCACAAACGGACTTATCACGCTATTATTACACTAGTAATATTTACCTCGACGTTTTGGCAACGTTACAGTTGCCGTGGTCACGAGTAGACAGTAGTAGTAGTAGTAGTAGTTGTGTAATAAAATAGCGTGATAAGTCCCGTTTGTGGTATTTTGAATTTAAACATTCTGTAGTTTTGTTGTAGGTAAGTCAATTGGGTTTATAGAAAAAAAATACTGTTACATCACCATCCATAAAAAAAAATGTATTAGGTACTTATGTTGTCTACGCGCACGAAGTCGCGGGTAAAAGCTAGTAGGTACTTAAATAAGAGAAATGTAAGAAACCTACAAACACGTGAAAATACGCTTTCTCCTGGAGAAAGCACCAAGCTACATTGACTATTTACCCACGAAAGCACGCACTAGCAAATTTCATCGAGGTAGTAAGAGCATTTTTACGAGATCCCGGACATTTATAATTACATAATTATACAAGAATTGCTCGTCTAAAGAAAGGTATTAGTTATTAGTTGACGGCGCGCTTAATAACCAAAGCAAAGCCAAGCAAAGCCTCTAAAGTTGTTCTATTATAATTGCATAGCGCTATGTGTTGCAATTTAAAAGAGAGTTCTGGAACAAAAATAGCTAAGAAGAAACAGAATCAGGAGGCAAGGATTTCCATCACTCGGAAGAAAGGTCAGGCGTAACTCGAGACCATTCAAAGTTAACCCGTAGCCACCCTCGATGAGTAGCCCGAGTTTCAGCAAATGAACCCGCGTTTGAAAAATTCTCTCCCGCTACCTTTGATTGGTCGAATTGTTTTCTTCATGACGAGCCAGTAAAGAATATTTTGTTTGTACTTGTGATTCAGCCGTGGTAGGACGTCCACTGTTGGACATAGGCCTCCAGTTGCTTCAGTTAACTTGTAATTAACGTATTCAGATTACACAGAATCAAGGATTAAGATTATTAGGAAAAAACTTGCCAATTGCGAGTTGAACTCGCGCACCGAGAGTTCCATGGAAATTTGAAGGTACATTTCTATGAATATCCAGTGTTGGCAGAGCCCTTTTCTGAAGCAAAATGAACGCAATGGGGTCATTTTAGATAGCTACTGACAGACAGGCAGACAAACACATAAAAAATAAGATTTTCGGAAGTAGGCACACTACTTATTAGGTTTTTCGGTTGCAGCAATTTGGTATAGAAACACCTTTTTAGGGTTCCGTAGTCAAGTAGGAACTCTTATATAGTTTAGCCATGTCTGTCCGTCTGTCTGTTTGTCCGCGGCTAAGCTCAGAGACCGTTAGTACTAGAAAGCTGTAATTGGCATGAATATACATATCCCAGTCACGCCGACAAAGTGGTCAAAGTCAAAGTCACAGTGATTTATTTGTAAACATAATGTATGTATATGTAACTAATTACAGTGGTGGAAACGTTAGGCATGCAACATTATGTTTCAAAGTCAAAGTCAAAATATCTTTATTCAATTTAGGCTATAACAAGCACTTATGAATGTCAAAAAAAATCTACCACCGGTTCGGAAAAACCTCTGCTGAGAAGAATCCGGCAAGAAACTCAACGAGGTATATATATTTTTTTAAAACAGATTTACAATATTATTAAATGATATGTATACATCACATTTGCCGATAGATTTCACAGTTTTGCCGATAGGGGTACAATAATCAAAGATGAAGTTAAAATTAAAACTAGGATTATAATAAAATAATGTACTTAGGTAACCTACCTACACAAAAAAAGAAATTTCAAGTATATCAACGCTAATACGAATATTTATTCTCGGTCTTGGATGTTTAATATGTATTTAAGTATGTATTTATCTATATAAGTAACTTTATCCGTTGCCTAGTATCCAAAGTCCAAGCTTTGCTTCGTTTGGGACTAGGTCAATTCAATGAGGGCTATCGCGTATGAATTCGCCAACTAGAGGCGCTAGTGTAGCGTGAGGTCTCCGAAATGTCAAATCTCATAGTTTTTGGGTGAGCTACGCGGGTTTATTTATAATTAGAATAATTTTATGAATATTTTGCAATATCTGAAATTAATTATGGCAAATATGCGTTCCGGGGCAATGAATGTCTGTGTTTTGAGACAGTTTTGTCTTTCGGAAACTTTTGTGTTCCCTTTTTTCAGAACAAAATGGGACTATGCAACACTGTGGCATGCTCGATATTTTTATGGTACGGTTTTAAGGGTATTAAAATATAATTTAATCTAAACTTTGTTTTCACGCCTGTAAAACAGACTTTGAAAGCCATGCTTAAAAACCTCACGCAACAGTGCGCCATCTAGTGAGACAAAATACGATAGCCCTCATTGGTGTCAAGTGTCCATGATATTTATTTTTATTTATTTATTTGATAAAAACTAATTATTTAATTTAAGTTGTCTGTAACAAATTCTGAAATTGAAAAATAGCATTTAGAAATTAAAAATTTAGAGAGCTTATTCTTATAATGCATGTATAGTTTCTCTTGTATTTATTTAAATATTGATACTTTTCTTTTCTTTAAGTTTTAATTGTATCACTCTTTTCATGATGTGTACACATAGTTTGAATTGTAAATGATCTCTTGCCTTAATTATTCTCATTACTGTACCGCATGTTTACAATTTGTTTTGTGTGCCAAAGTTAATAAATAAATAAAAGAGAATAATTAGTAGTTTAATATTAAATAACAGCCTAAGGCATAAAACATACATATAAACTTGGAAGATTCCGTACACAATACGAAATCCTTAGAAAAATATTACTTGATTTTTTCGTAATGGCTATGGAACACTATCCTGGGCGTGTCCGACACGCTCTTGGCCGGTTTTTTTTATGTCTGTCTTGTCTATCTTTTGATTGCTTTGACTGCTTCGACAATTTTTAATATTTTTTTATGATAGGTATCTAGATTTCCCAAAACATGTCCAAAAGGCTTGAACGACTGACACGGAAAAGCAATTACGCAGAATCAGCGGGTAGGTGAGCGCACCTCGGCAAACTTTTAATGGCGAAGTTTGATTCAATTTTAAAAGCATATCTTTCGCGGACAATGGACGGTGCGGCGGAATGAATGGGTTCGTTAGACTGTGGTGCTGCTGGGTTATGAAGTGGACCGAGATTTAGTTGAGTGGATGCGGTGCTATAAAAGGGATGGGATGTTGGGATGCCCCCTCACACTAAAGTCTACGCGTTGTCTACGTAACGTCGCCGCAACGTTAGTAACGTCTTGCGAGCAACGGAATCTTGTTTATGTTTCGTTAACTTTAACGTTCATGCAGAAACGCCGCAACGTCAGTGGTGATTTTTTAAGTTTGATTCAATTTTAAGGGGCTGTTTCACCATCCATTGATTAGTGCTAAGTGACGGTTAAATGTGCCGCCGTCTTCGTCTATTCGAACAAAACAAATAGAGACAGCATCACATTTAACCGTTACTTAACACTAATCAATGGATGGTGAAACAGCCCCTTAGAGTATAAATCTATAGCAAACAATGAGCAATGAGGTATAATGGGTTGGGTTCGTTAGATTGCTTCTGGGTTATGGATCGAGGTTTAGTTGAGTGGACGCAGTAGTGCTACAAAAGGGATGCGAAGGCCCTCTCACACTAAAGTCTGCGCGGTGTCTACGTAACGTAAGGACCCATTCATTGCCGCGCGCCAGATGGCGCTGGGCTTAGAGTCATGAAATTTGGTATCTAGATAGCTGGATGTCTGAAATAACTCATAGGCTACTTTTATTTCAATATTCCCACGGGATAGTTGTTCTTAACACAACACCTCAATGAAGATTACGATATATATTTTGGGATTTCCCACATGAATTTGTAACTAATTCAGTTGTAACTACCAGATAGAATAGTTTACGCGTGCGAAGCCGCGGGAAAACTCTAGTTTTTTTTATAAGATTCTAACGTTCGAAAGACGCTACTGCCGTCGCAGATTCAACTTCAACTGTTAAAATTCATATCAATCAAAAGATTTCCACTGCTGACAAAAAGCTGTTATGCCATATAATAAATGTCAGTGTTGAATTATTTACAATTGATTACTCGTACTTCATCCATACCCCTACTGTGAAAGTAACATGGTCTGGTACAATGGGTACACTGCATAAATACGAAAAACTAAATTCCGAAACTCGGAATCACGAATTTCAAAATATCGATTTTTATAATTCCGAATGTTTCTAAACTCCTAATATGACTATTCCGATTCTTCATAAATCCGATTTTTATAAATCCGAAAATAAAAAATATAAAATCTGAACTTTATACACCGAACAATAACAAGTCATAAATACGAATTTCGATTACTAAAATACCGAATTTCAAATTTCCGAATATCATTACACCGATCAATAATAAATCCCGACTTATTACCGTAAGCTATGCAGGTTAGAATGGCCTAAAACAGTAGTAGTTGTGATTCATTTTCAGCAATGTGACACAAGGTCGACGGAGCTCCGCTTCGCGAAGCTCCTATTCCGCGTAGTTAAGGCGCTTCGCACCTTGACGCAATTCTAACCTAACCTATACCTATCATATGCAGGTCAATTTAGCTAAATTGATTGATATTAATTCGAGATTCGAGATTAAAGATTCCGATTATTAAAACCACGAAGTTTAATTTGCCGAATGTTATATTTCCGAATGAACAATGTCATTTCGGAAAATTGATAATCGGAATACTTGTACTTCGGGCCAATAACATTTCGTGTTTTTCATTCTTCGGAGTAAGAATCGGATATAAAAAAACGATATTTTGAGATTCGGAAAAATAAATTTCGTGTTTTTAAGTAATCGGAATTATATGTCTTAGGAATTGTGAAAATCGGAGTTTTGAAAATCGGAATTACCGAATTCGGAATAAAATATTTCGCAGCATTTGGGTGTTCCCCTGGTACAATGCCTTTTTGACCGATATACTGTCTTTTCCAACCGCGACATTGGCGGAATCATCGATAGTACCGATGGCTATACTTTCTAGAGTTGAATTTAATGCATTTTTGCTTATTTGGGTATTTTAACTCGTTAAATGAAGCCTTATGCCGCGCTCTACGCTTAACAACTCCGCGCTACTTCTTTCCCTCATCGGACCAAGTTAAATTGATCATTCAAAACTCATATAATAGCTACTAGAAATGTTGCGACAGGACCTTGATTCGAAAGAGATCGATGGATTTTTTCCTTTCAAGCCTTCCCGATTGAAATGGCCGACTCTCCGATGTAGAAGGATTTCAAAAACTGGCTGTGTTTTGCGATAAAAACTGCGGGAATGGTTTTACGGATATTGAAAAGGCCTTTTGTTACTGACAAACTGATAGTGATATTGGAACCTATTCTAGTTAGCCTCAAAGATTTTAAATTATACAATTACAGCCTTATTCATAAAAATCCTTAATTGAGGTTTGATCGGTCTGTTACTTAGCAGACTGATTAAGCTTGTTAGACGGTTGTCAAGAAGTATGATTCATAAACGCTTGCTAGCAGTCTGCTAGTTGTTGAGCTGCTGATAGACGGATTAGACGCGTTATGTTGGCCACCTTGACAAATCAAAGACAAAAATGGCCTAATCGATAATTAAAAAAAAATTGACAGCAGTGACAGCAAAATACCAGAAAAAAATAAAAAGCGAGATGTTTGTTTTCCCGCCATTTCCGATCCGCATGTTTATGTTGTGCAAAAAGCCATAATTATGTTAATCATCCTTATTTTTATTTCATATTTATTGTTAATTTATTGTTGCTAATTTAGAGGATTTTTAAATACAAATTCCTGAAAATAATTTTTCCTGTTTTTTTTTAATCTGCGTAGCCCTGCCTTCACTATAAATATCTTCGGTACCTATGGTTTTTTGCTCTAGTCAAAATCAGCTCTTCAAACTTGTGGCGGCCATTTTGTGACTTAGCAGAGAGATAAAGGAGGGTCTACGGTCCTCTAACTTTAGCAGAGCCTTGATCGACTGATTAGCGCTAAAAGACGTTTATGAATCATGTTTTAGCATCGGGCCTTCAAGGAGCCTTCAAGGAGGCTCTAACTTTTTATGAATAAGGCTGTTAGACTTCATATCGTAATCTTAATATTACTCGTATATTAATTTAGTTATCCTACTTGCACTTATATTATAATAGTACATTACTGCAGAGGCCATGAAGTAAAAAAAGTAAAGTCCGTCCATCCATCCATCCATCCATCCATCCATCCATCCATCCATCCATCCATCCATCCATCATCCATCCATCCATCCATCCATCCATTCATCCACCCATCCATCCATCCATCCATCCATCGATCCATCCATCCATCCATCCATCCATCCATCCATCCATCCATCCATCCATCCATCCATCCATCCATCCATCCATCCATCCATCCATCCATCCATCCATCCAACAATCCATTGTAGAATTATAATTTAACTATCAGATCCGCACACACATTTACGCACATTTACGCACGCGAAGCTGCGGGTAAAAGCTCGTATAATATAATAACTATAATAAGGGATAATGGTGAAATAAATAAAATGCTGTAACCTCGTACAAATGATGTAGAAATAATGAATACTTATTAAAAAAAGAGGGATTTAAAACGTCCATCATTTTGAGAAGGTCACATGGAATATAACTTTTTCCCCGCACTGAGCTGTACTGAATAATCAAAGGAAAATAATTCATTCGCAGTTTGTGTTTTCGAACGAACTTTATACTAAAAATAATCCAATCGAAATGTATTCATTCAGCTAGAAAAAGATGAAGTATCTTGTAGTATTTTCTTTTTCATTTTCTTTTTTAGAATCTAATCAAAAATATTTGAGGTTAAATTCGCGCAACGCTAGTATAATACTATTTTATGGATTTATATATCCCGACCGACCGACCGATTTGATTTGATTAGATTTGATTTGACTACCGGATGGCCTGCCTAGTGGTTAGAGAACCTGACTATGAAGCTTGAGGTCCCGGGTTCGATTCCCGTGTCGGGGCAGATATTTGTATGAAAAATACGAATGTTTGTTCTCGGGTCTTGGGTGTTTAATATGTATTTAAGTACGTATCTATCTATATAATTATATTTATCCATTGCTTAGTTTAGTACCCATAACATAAGCTTTGCTAAGCTTACTTTGGGTTAGGTTAATTGGTGTGAATTGTCCCGTGATATTTATTTATTATTTATTTATTTATTCCATATATATATATATTTCATATATATGTATATGGAAAAAATTACTGTAGTGATTTCGAAGACAAGGGGGTACGGAAAATTTTCATCTATTTTATGACTTGAAAATTAAACACTTTTATTTCACTCGTCACACAATTACCGTGTGCAAAACCTTTTTTCAGCCTTTTAAACCTTTTATTTTCTATCAACTTTGTCTCCCAAAATTGTTCTCCGAGTTCTAAATCAAATCTTTATTTAATAAAAAAGGAAGAATAATTAAAGACATAAAAGTATTCAGCCACATGCTTCATCAAATTAATAAAAAATATATATAGAAATAACACATTGATACATTCGCAACAAGCCTTGTAGTTTTTAAATTCATTTACTTATTTAAAATATTCGTATTTGGGCAAAATAAATTAATAAAGCTTGTAAAAATGGGATATTGTCAGGAAAATAATTATTAAAATGGTTTCAAAAGCATTTTTTCAGTCCATTTACATGATGTCTTAGGGGTTGAGGTATAAAAAAATGGACCACCGCGCACCGGACCTCCTGGCAACATTCAGAATCATAATCTGCAAGCTTTTCTGAGTTCAAAACTATTCACAGAATGCGGTCCTTTAATTTTGCATACTCAACTCCCTCCAGAACCCGCTCTAAGTAGGTATGCCAAACTTCAACTACACGGGTCCGGTAGATTGATAACGTGATGAGTTTTGTTACTCGGGTGCACGAAACCCTAAAAATTATTCATATCAGTTCTGTGCCACTACCATGAGTTTACAGTGACCGTATCTACTCGATAACGACGGCGTAAATTATTTATTTATTTATTTAAGGAGAACCAACAGCTAAAACACAATATATGTAGAAGGAATAGCAACACAGTGTCAGTTACAGGATCCCACAGATAGCCATAGTATACATGTTAAAGCTTAACTTAAACGAGGTGACGCGCACCATATCAGACGTCACACCATGCCAAACAAAATACCACAGAACTTATTTGTATGGAGAATTGTACAGCGCCTCTACAAATAATTTACGCCGAGTACGGTCACTGTAAACTCATGGTAGTGGTAGGTACTGTTGTACTACATGTTAAAGGGAATGCTTTTTTTTTTAACCAACAGAGTTATATAATTCTAAAATTCTGGCGTGTAAAAAATGCTGTCGAAATATGTTACAATTTAAGCATTAAACTCCTGAAAATAAACTTTGAGCCAATAGAAGTTCTCAACAGCTCTTCAATCATTCCGAACGCAAAGGGAAAAGTGGAAGGTTCTACAAACTTCAGGAGTGCTATACGGGGTTGTGAAAACACAACTTTGTGAGGTCTTATCGAGCTTATTAACCCCTGACGCAAAAAGAGGGGTGTTATAAGTTTGACCGCTATGTGTGTCTGTGTGGGTGGACCGATTTGAACGCGGTTTTTTTTTAAATTGAAAGCCAGATTTCTAGCGATGGTTCTTAGACATGTTTTATCAAATGGTTTTGAGATATTGAACTTTGAAGTGACAATATCGGGTTTTTTTTTAATTTACGCTACATCTTCAAAAGTTATGCCATGAGTGCGCGGACTCCGATTAAAACCTTTTAATATTATTTTTGTGGAACGCTCAGTAATTATAGATAAAAGTCCTAAGTATAGAAAATGGAAAAGCCATTAGGGTTTTTGTAGGCTACGAGAAAGTAGTTATATGTTGAATATGAAACGACCGTGAGACTCGCTCATATCTTATATAAGTCACGTCTTAAATCGACTTTAGCTCGAGATGTTTCGGGCTAATTCGTAGTCCTTCTTCCTAGAAGCAACGCGACTCGGCAGCTCTCCCCGCCACCAAGCAGCAAGAGCCGCCGAGCTAGACTCGATTTAAAACGTGAGTTATCCGATAGGTACAATATCATTAAAAAGCTTAGCTTGTTAACTGTGGTCTTGCAATAAAAATATTTCATTTAATTTCATTTCTTGTTATGCATTTTGATTAAAAAAACGGGAATTTAAAAGATAGGTGATTTTATTAAATATAATGACCCGGATAACTCACGTCTTAAATCGAGTTTAGCTCGACATGTTTCGGGCTAATCCGTAGCCCTTCGTCTCCGGAGCAACGCGACTCAGCGGTGTGTATAGGTGATTTTATACACACTTATATTCCAAGTGTTAAAAGCTGTGCTTATTAAATTTAGGCTATACTCTTAAAAGAAGCGTTTTATGAGTGTTAAAAAATTTACTACCTGTTCAGAAAATCATAGATGATCTAGTTATTTAGAAGAATCCGGTAAGACACACAACAAACATGTATTTTATTTGGCACGAGCGTGTGTCATGCGTTCGTGTTTGCGTGTGTGTGTGCGCGTGTGTGTTTGTGTGTCTCTCTGTAATACCACATAGTCTATTTTTAACCAACTTCCAAAAAGGAAAGGGTTATCAATTTGATTGTTTTTTTATACAACTTATTTGCAACGGAACAACGAAATTATACCTACTCATTTTTTTTATTTACGGCAAACTATCCTTTAATTGGCTCTATTGTTACATGTTCTGTATTCCACCTGTATTAGTTAATTTAAGCTGTTGGTTTTCCGAATAAAATAAAATAAAATAAATAAATAAAAGTACCAAATTATTGAACTATAATGTAATAGGAGTGTGATAGATAGGTAAGTAAGTACAGTCACCAGCACATGTATCTCACACCACTAAGCGTGCACAAACATCTGATACAACTCTATTTCTATGGCCGGTATGTGTCAGATATTTTTACCCACTCCGTTGTGTCAGATATATGCAAGTGACTATACATTCTAGTCTAAATACAAAATCCGTTCGTTGTCATTGCCTTTTTGTTTCGAAGTTTATTCCGTCCGGCAGATTTATCGCAGCTCCGAATTGTACACTCATAAAATATATTTAAACCTTTAAAAATTGTTTTGTTCTTTTAACATGTCGCATTCGAATATAGAATTGAATCCGATATGAATGTAGGCTTTCGTGCAATAACCGAGCTTTGTTGCATTGTCATCATCATCCCATCGTAGGTACGCACAAGCCAATGGCTAGGCACAGGCTTCCTCTCAGAATGAGAGAGCTTGAGCCGTAGTTCCCATGCAAGCAAAGCAAGCAGGTTAGTCGACCACAAAAACAAAGGTACGGCCGTGTCATACTTTTGTCGAAGCCATTCAGGTAATAATTTGTGGTAGGTAATACTAAATTAAATGTATTCAGGTATCGTATGATATAATTTCTCTGATTAGCATATTAATCGCGACCAGGTGTAGATACCGGCAGCATACCTTCGTAATGTCGGAGGTCGGACGGCCATATTTGTATCGAAACGGTTGGATGGAATCGTTTACTTTTGTAATAGAAATTCGGATCACCAGAGGCCCATTTCACGAAGCTACAAGTTACAATCTACAAGCGGTAGTCTCTTTTCAATGCATACTGTTAAACAAAGACTAGGTACAGTCACCAGCACCAATATCTGACACAACAAGCGTGCATAAATATCTGATACGACTCTATTTCTAGGGCCGGAAAGGACATGTCAGAAATTTTTGCACGCTCCGCTGTGGCAGATATTAATGCTGGTGACTGTACCGCTTGTAAATTGTAACTAACTTGTAGCTTCGTGAAATAGGGCACTGATATTCAAAATCTTTGAAAATGTAGGTTGAAATATTTTCCCTTTATTTGAGTATTAAACCCTGTCCCTGAGTCAACTAGTTTGTCCTAAAAAAAATTATTTGACCGTAATTTATCACCACCATCATCATCATTCAAGTTCAAATTCACACAGCGCTGCAGCTCTAGCACATGCTGGGCCGAGTCCTTTTGGCATCACACTACAGGCACAACGTCTCTAATTCTTCTCTCCTCTACTATTTATGTTTTTAAACACCGACGCAAAAAGAGGGGTGTTATAAGTTTGAGCGCTATGTGTGTCTGTGTATCTGTGTATCTGTCTGTCTGTGGCACCGTAGCTCTTAAACCGGCGGTCCGATTTGAATGCGGTTTTTTTTTGTTTAAAAGCAGGTTTTTTACTGTATTTTTGTTGTGATGCAGTGTGTTTTTATGTCAATAAATGTTGTGAAATTCAAATCGTGTATTCTGCAAGTAGCCCGGAAAGTATTACATGTATTTTTTTTAAACTACCAGCGCCTTCGGGAAGACCATCTTTGACAAGAAGAATGCTGCAATAAACTTGGCAGAAAGTCATTTTTTCATGCGTCTTGTGGCCTAAATACTTACAAAAAAACGTTTTGATTTGATTTGACACTGGGTGGCAGGAAGCTATAACTTGTTTTTTTTATGTAATAGGGGGCAAACGAGCAAACGGATCGTGTGATGTTAAGTAATTACCGTCGCCTATGGACACCTGCAACATCAGAAAAGTCACAAGTGCGCTGCCGGCCTTTTAGGTAGGAGTACGCTCTTTTCATGAAGGCTTGAAGTTCATATCGGTCCGGAAATACCGCAGGCGACTTCTTCTATAGTTATTACTAGCGTTTTCCCGCGGTTTCTCAGGCGTAAATCATTAGATACAGCAGTTGAATTGAAATTCCGGGATTTTATTTAATTCTCGCGGGAATCCCCTAAAATTACATCGTGATTTTCATTGACGTTATATTATAACATTACAACCATGCCAAATTTCACGACTCTAATCTCATGAAACTTGGTATGTGGATAGCTGGATATCTGGAATAACACATAAGCTACTTTTTATCTTGATATTCCCACGGGATAGGGATAAAATCTTGAAATAACAACCGCTGGGCTTATATAGTCATGAAATTTGGCATGTACGTTGCTGGACGTTGGAATAACACATAGGCACTTTTTAACCCGATATTCCCATGAGATAGGGATAAAATTTT